>NC_044984.1:16487688-16787688 GCF_008728515.1 Papio anubis | reverse complement strand
GAGATCATAACAAACAGCCTCTCAAACCACGGTGCAATCAAATTAGAACTCAGGATTAAGAAACTCACTCAAAACCTCATATCTAGGCGGGGCGCCGTGGCTCAAACCTGTAATCCCAGCACTTTGGGAGGCCGAGACGGGTGGATCACGAGGTCAGGAGATTGAGACCATCCTGGCTAACACAGTGAAACCCCGTCTCTACTAAAAAATACAAAAAACTAGCCGGGCGAGGTGGCGGGCGCCTGTAGTCCCAGCTACTCGGGGGGCCGAGGCAGGAGAAGGGCGTAAACCCGGGAGGCAGAGCTTGCAGTGAGCTGAGATCCGGCCACTGCACTCCAGCCTGGGCGACAGAGCGAAACTCCGTCTCAAATTAAAAAAAAACAAAAAACAAAACAAAAAACACCTCACATCTGTATGGAAACTGAACAGTCTGCTCCTGAATGACTACTTGGCAAATAGCAAAATTAAGGCAGAAATAACAAAATTCTTCAAAACCAATGGGAACTAAGTGACAATGTACCAGAATCTCTGGTACAAGGCTAAAACATTGTCTAGAGGGAAATTTATAGCACTAAATGTCCACATCAGAAAGCAGGAAAGTTCTAAAATTGACACCCTAACGTTACAATTAAAAGAACTAGGGAAGCAAGAGCAAACAAATTCAAAAACTAGCAGAAGACAAGAAATAACTAGTATCAGAGCAGAACTGAAAGAGATGGAGACATGAAAAGCCCTTTAAAAAAATCAATGAATCCAGGAACTTGGTTTTTGAAAGGCTTAACAAATAGATACATTGCTAGCCAGATTAATAAAGAAGAAAAGAAAGAAGAATAAAATAATAAAAAATGATAAAGGGGATATCACCACTGATCCCACAGAAATACAAACTACCATCAGATAGTACTATAAACACCTCTTTGCAAATAAACTAGAAAATCTAGAAGAAATAGATAAATTTCTGGACACATACTCCCTCCGAAGACTAAACCGGGAAGAAGAAGTCAAATCCCTGAATAGACCAGTAACAAGTTCTGAAATTGAGGCAATAATTAATAGCCTACGAACCAAAAAGCCCAGGACCAGATGGATTCACAGCTGAATCTGTACAAAGAAGAGCTGGTACCATTCCTTCTGAAACTATTCCAAACAATAGAAAAAGAGAGACTCCTCTCTAACTTGTTTTATGAGGCCAGCATCATCCTAATTCCAAAACCTAGCAGAGACACATCAAAAAAAAAGAAAATTTCTGGCTAATATCGCTGATGAACATCGATGCAAAAATCCTCAATAAAATACCGGCAATCTGAATCCAGGAGCACATAAAAAGCTTATCCAATATGATCAAGTTGGCTTCATCTCTGGCATGCAAGGCTGGCTCAACATACACAATCAATAAATGTAATCCATCACATAAACAGAACCAGTGACAAAAACCGCATGATTATCTCAGTAGATGCAGAAAAACCCTACGATAAAATTTAACACCTCTTCATGCTAAAAACTCTCATAAACTATGTATTGATAGAACATATCTCGAGATAGTAGGAGCTGTTTATGATAGACCTATAGGCAATATCATACTGAATGGGCAAAAGCTGGAAGCATTCCCTTTGAAAACTGGCACAAGACAAGGATGCCATCTCTCCTCACTCCTATCAACATACTATTGGAAGTTCTGGCCAGAGAAATCAGGCAAGAGAAAGAAAGCATATTCAAATAGGAAGAGAGGAAAAATCAGTAGCATTTCTATATGTCAAAAGCAGACAATCTGAAAATGAAATCTTTTAGCTTTTATATAATTCCATTTAAAATACCTACTAAGAATATATAGGAATAACCTTAACTACAGAAGTTAAAGATCTCTACGATAAAAACTATAAAACATTCATGATATAAATTGAAGAGGACATAAAAAATGAAAATATATCTCATGTTCATGAAGTGGAAGAATCAATATTTTAAAAATGTCTATACTACCCAAAACAATATACATATTCAATGCAATTGCTACTGATGTACCAAAGATGTTCTACACAGAAATATAAAATATTCCTAAAATTTATATGAAACCAAAAAGATCCAGAATAACCAAAGCCATCCTGAGCAAAATAATGAACCTGGAATCTTGACATTACATGACTTTATATTATAATGCAATGCTATAGTAACTAAAACTGTTGTTACTGGCATAAAACCAGACACACAGAACAACAGAATTGAAGAGAGAATCCATAAATAAATTCATATATTCACAGTCAGATCATTTTCAGTAAAGGTGCCCAGAACATACAATGAGGGTAAGGACACTCTATTCAACAAATGATTTCAGTAAAACAAGATGTTTATATTCATAAGAATGAAAGTAGACCTCCATCTCTCACCATATTAAAAAATCAAATCAAAATGAATTTAAAGCTGAAATGTGACGCAAGACACTATAAAATTCCTAGAAGCAAACATTGGGAAAAGGCTTCAGGATCTTAGCATGGACAAAGATTCCTTGATTAAGCCTAGTCAATCAAAGCAAAAATAGACTAATGGGATCACATAAAGCTAAAAAGCTTCTGCACAGGAAAACAATCAATAAAGTGAACAAATAACCTACAGAATAGGATAAAATATTTGCAAATTATTCAACTGACAAGAAATTTATCACCAGAATGTATGGAAAACTCATTCAACTCAATAGCAAAAAATATTCTGATTTTAAAAAATGGATAAAACGGTTTAATAGACACTTCTCAAAAGAAGACATACAAATGACCAACAAGTATATTTTTAAAAATTGCTCATCACTAATAATCAGAGAAATGCAAATTAAAATCACAGTGAGAAATCATTTCCCCATACCTAAAATGGCTTTTATTATAAAGACACAAAAATAACTGATGCTGGTGAGGATGTAGAGAAAAGGGAAGCCTTGTACACTCTTGGTAGGAACATATATTAGTAAAGCTACTATGAAGAACAGAATAGATGTCACTCAAAAAACTAAAAATAGAAGTGACATATGATTCAGCAATCCCACTGCTGGTCTGTATTCCTGTGTTTATTACAGCAATATTCGTAATAGCTAAGATATAAAATAAAACTATGTGTCCATCAATGATGACTGAATAAAGAAAATACGGTACATATAAACAATAGAATATTCATTATTTTATTAGAATGAAATTATATCATTTGCAACAATGTGAATGGAACTGGGGGATATTACCTTAAATAAAGTAAGCCAAGCATAGAAAAACAAGGATCATATGTTCTCATTCATGTGCAGTAGGTAAAAAGTTGATCTCGTGATAGTACATGGTAGAATGGTGGTTAACAGAAGCACAGAAGGATAATGGGGAGGAAGGGATAAAGAAGGTTTGATTAATGGGTACACAAATACATAATTAGTGTATAGTGATAATTAACATTAATCAATTGTACAATTCAAAATAGCTAGAGGAGTGAATTTAGAATGTTTCTCACACAAAGAAATTCCAAACATTTGAGGTGATGGCTATCCCAATTACTCTGACTTGACCGTTACACCTCTTATGCTTGCCTCTAAATATCACATGGATCCCATAAGTATAAACGACTATTATGTACCTTTATACATAAAAAATCTAAAAACCCAATAAATAGGTTTTTAATATTCCTGACCTAAATTTTATGTTTGTTTTCAGCTCATTCTGTTATATTTGACTGAGTTCCCAGTCCCGTTTCATAGAGGTCAGGATATTTTGCTTTCTTCTAATGATAAGTGTAAACTTTTCCAAAGTTTCTGTCTAAATTATTTAGTAGACAATTTTCCAAGGCTTGCTTAATTTCTTAATTTCTAAATCTTCAATATTGATGACATTTTATTTCAATTTACAGATAATTTTTCCATACATATTATATGTTTGCTTATTTATTGCTTATTTTGCAATGTATAAACTTCTCCTAAGAACCAATTAACAGAAAATAAGATTCCACATCTTGCCTTGAAACTGTCCAGTGTATGTTTTGACTACCTGTGTGCGTGTGTTTGTGTGTATGTGTATATTTAATGACTTTTTATATCTACCTTATGAACATTTTTCTTGGGAATATTTTGTTTTTCATAAACAAAATTCTTCATATTTATGGGGTATATGTGACATTTTGATACAAGCATACAATGTGTAGTGATAAGGTGATTGGGATAGTGATCATCTAAACATTTTTCATATCTTTGTATTAGCAGCATTTCAATTTAACTCTTTTAATTATTTTGAAGTACACAATATTGTTAACTCTAGTTGCCCTATGGCCCTATTAAACACTATATCTTATTTCTTCTAACCATATTTTTGTACTCATTAACTAACCCCTCTCTATTCCCCTGTCTACATTACGGGAAGAATACATTTTATGAAATGATTTTTGGTATATATAAAAATAAAATCAGATGGATTATTTATTTAGCTTATTAAAATGATAAAGTATATATCCAAATGCCAATTCATCCTTACATTCAAATTTATTCAGTCATGGATTTTTTCTTCTTCATTCATACTGCAAGCCTGATTTTGTAATTGTGTATTTTGAATGCTTTAGTAGATATCTTCATTTATTTGATTATTTATTTATAATACTTTATTTTTTATTTGTCTGCTTTCATTCTTACCAAGAAGGTATTGGCATATACCATCTATTTCTGACACACCTCTCCATAGTTCACCAACTTTTCATACCCAGAGAATTAGTGAGGCTTAAGTGTATTTGAATTTTTGAAAAGAGGGATATGATTTGTGTACCTATCATGGATGTTCCTCTTTAATCCAGACAAATGTAGTGCATTTATCTAAGATTCCTTTAGATTATAGGTTTTTAATAGTTTCTTTCCTTAATATATAGGGTGGATGCAAATTTCCTGTACTTGTAAATGTCTCAGTTTATTTCTTTCATAATTGTGTATGCATGCATTTACAATGGGAGGAAAAATGGGCAAAATACTGGACATCAAATGAATGTCTCCCATCAGATTTTATTTCAGGAAATCTTTGTTCATTTTTGTGAGAATGGAATTTTTACTCTTTTACTTAGTAAATTACATTTATTAAACTTCTATCTCATATCTCTTACTTTAAAAATATGTTACTTAAAAAACCCAGAGCTAAATAACAGAAACATTTTGAAAGTTTCCTCATTTCAATTGTTTAATACCTGTGTACAATTATCCAATAATTTTGTACCTCTGGTCAAATATTTTAGAGAATCATCTGACAAAAATACCCTTCTTAGGCTGACAAAATGCTTGTGTCTTTCCTTTAAATTCACACTTTTTACTACCTGAGTTAAAATCTTAGCCTCACAGTTATGTGACCTTTGACAAGTTATCTAGCCTCTTAGTGTCTTTGTTTGTTTTCATTTTCAAAGTGTGATACGAATCGTTTCTATTGCCTAGGATTTCTATTAAGAGTAAATGAGATTAAAAATCTAAAACCCTCAGAAAACGTGGCACATAGTAAGCTGTTAAATAATATCAGTTGTTTATTGCTTGACCTTTAGTTAGAGTATTACAAACCCAATCTCATGAGTTAGCACACTAATTATTAGGGATTTTTATGTGGTAAATATTTACGGGCCTGTGTGTCTGTTACTGCACCCACTTCTCCCACATTCTTCTTAAATACAATTTCTTTATCCATATAGAAAATATTTTTCTGTGCTCCCACGTGCCAATTTCTTTCCATGGATTTTAAGAATGGGGCCGAATGAGGCGAGACAATCCTTTTCCCAGATATCAAAGTTGTAAGATGTAAAGATTGGAAGACTTTAAAGGCCTGGTTTTATAACCGTGTCTAGAATGGAAAAGGTAACCATCATGCAGAGAAAAAGCAAAGTCTAGAGAATGTGGGTCTTTAATTAGAGTTTGCACCTCTAGTGCATGTGTTCCTGAGGTTTAGCATACTCCTGTCCTTTTTTCAGCTTGGTGATTCTGTAAAATATTATGTAATTATTCAACTCAGGTTTATCTTAGTTAACAAAAGTTGTCCATTTTTTTTTTCTGTTGTTCTTGAGTAATCATAGTATTCTTTTTTTTTTTTTTTTTTTTTTTTGAGATGGAGTCTGGCTCTGTCGCCCAGGCTGGAGTGCAGTGGCCCCATCTCTGCTCACTGCAAGCTCCGCCTCCCGGGTTCACGCCATTCTCCTGCCTCAGCCTCCCGAGTAGCTGGGACTGCAGGCGCCCGCCACCCCGCCCAGCTAATTTTTTTTTGTATTTTTAGTAGAGACGGGGTTTCACCGTGTTAGCCAGGAGAGTCTCGATCTCCTGACCTCGTGATCCGCCCGCCTCGGCCTCCCAAAGTGCTGGGATTACAGGCGTGAGCCACCGCGCCAGGCCAGTATTCTTTTCTACTTTTACACTGCTGTTGAATTTGTCTTCTTTCGTCTTGGAGACCAATGATCGATACAGCCTCTTCTCAGTGACTCTGCTTAAGCAAAAAGAGGAAGAAGATTCACAGGTGCTTTAAGAACAGAGTGGTACCTCCTTTTTTTTTTTTTTTTTTTTTTTTTTTTGGTAAACATAGCATTTTATTAACAAAACGTTTACACCTTTCTTACAACAAAACAGTGATTTAGCATGTTATACTCTATAAAAGTGTATTATAGAATATTCAAGCCAAAACAGTATTATTTAAAACTATGGCAAATCAACTTTCATTTGCAAACTATCTACTACGAGCATAGGTATGAAAACAAAAATCTTACAACAAAAACCAAAAGGTCTAGTTTTCTTCTGTCAGCATCTATAAACAATACAGACATCATATAGTTTACACACACTTAGGTCCAGCCCAAGGTTAAGACTGCAAAAATAAAGTCTTCAAGCATCCATAGAAGCTTGATAGCAATACTCGCTTGCCCAGAGTGGTATCTCTAGATAATTTCAGCCATGGGAGTTGATTGTCTATCTTCTCTTTTCTCCTCTGTAGGTTTTTGAGGAAACTAAACTTGGTTTTATCTGCTTTGTGAAGAAACACATTCTTTCAGCTTCATTCCAGTGCAGCTCTGCTTAACTCTCTGGAACAATGACATTTAACTAGCTTTCATTCCTTTAGTCTCAGACCTCTACCAAAACTAAACTTTCTTAATGACCTTCTAATTGTATCTGCCTTCACCTAATTGCCTGGGCTCTTTTAGTACCACTCCCTTCCTCACACATCATGGAACATCCAAATTAAATTGCCTTGAGGACCATGGATTTGTCAGGTTCTCTTTCCCTATTTGTTGAAAATAATATTAATATTTATGTGATAAATATATGTCCATTATTTATATGCTTGGTGCTAGTATCTTGGTTAGTAAATATTTCAATTATTTATATGCTTGATATTAGTATGGATAGTATTCTACATTTTGCCTTACGTATTTTTACAAACCTCACCTATTTTGTGCTCCATATGCGTTTTACCTAGTGTACTTGTCAAAGATCAATACAAAGTTCTCATTGGGAAATTTTCTTTTAGTTTTTTTCCAACAAAGAGAAGTTCTGAGGAAAGTTGAGACCAGATCTGGGTACTTCCTTCTCACATGCTTAGGCATGTTCAGGGGAAACTCAAAGCTGGCCTTATTTTTAATATTTTTTTTCTTATAAGTAAACAAGTAGCAATTTTATTGTACTCCACAACTTTCCAACATTTATTTCGTTTTTCTTGAGTTTTTAATTTTGCAGTCTCCTTGGGCTTATTAGTAACCTATGGAAAATTTTCTTATTATTTCCTCTTGGTAAATGGCAAGTATATTGAACTCCTTTCATAGTTTATATCATAAATTGTATAATTTTCTTTCTGTTTTCCAATCATTACCCTAAACCTACTAAAATTTAGATATAAGGTTTTTCTCTGGATTTTGTTTTTTTCCAGTAATAATTGACAGGATTATTTGAATCAAACTGCCAATGAAAAAAAAAAGAATTTTTCTAGATAAAATATTAAAAACAGTTCTAAACAGCATTGAGTAGTTAAACTGATGATAGAAAGAGGCTAGACCACAACAAGAGGATAAACTTTACCTGGAGAGATAAGTATTAAATCAAAGAAATAAAGTATCTTTTGTCTTGAGGGCATTTACCCATAGTTTACATAAAAGTTCAAAGTGACACAAAAATTCAGCATCTTAGGAAACGCTCTTGACAACAACCTAGAAATAAAGTGACCACTCTTTTTTAAAGATGAGTAAGAATTAGATACTCTTATTATCCCAAACTTAAAATTACTAGAAGCTGAGCAAAACAGGTGAAATAAAATAAACAGAGAACCTACGGCACTACATATGAATGTACTAAATGTTCCAGTTTAATGACAAGCATACTCATATAGGGAAAAAAAAATACCAACAACATGTTACTTACAAGAGACAAATATAAAATACAAAATACAAAATGAGTAAAAGTAACGGGATTAAAAATGATACGTAAACTGTATTTTCAAGCACTCATAGAAAATCTACCACAAATTGAATATATGTATAAGGACCGGAAAAAAATGGAACCCATATACCATTTTGGTGAATGGTGCCAGTCAATTTTGTCACTTTGGAAAATAGATTGGCATTATCAAGTATATTTGAAGTTGCACATACCCTATGGCCCAATAATTATATTCATAATATTAATAAGTATATATGCTTTTAAAATTCACTCACATGTGCATTTGGATGCCTATATGAGAAAATTTACAGCAGCAGTAAAATGACCAGAAACTCTAAACAGCTCAAACATTCATCAACAGTACAATAAGAAAAACAAATTATGGAATATTCATATAATGAAATATTAAAAGACAACGAAAGTGAACAAACTGCAAGTTAAATGATCATATTTTACAAACAAAAGTGAGAAAAACAAAAGCTAAAAACCAAAAATAGTAAGATTTAATTATGTTTATATAAAATCGAAAAGCAGAGAAAACCAAAGTAGAAATCAGAAACTATGGCCCCTGAATCAAATCTGGCCTTACATCTATTTCTGTAAATTGTTGTACTGAGTATAAATACATTCATACTTTTGCCTATCATTCTGTGGCTATTTTTGTACTACAATGGCAGTGCCTACTGGCTGTTACAGAGACCCCATGACCTGCAATGACTAAAATATTTACTATCTGACATTTATGGAAAATATCATTCTCAGAACTAAACTATCATTTAGGAATGAAAATGTAAGTACTAATACGTAAGATAAAACAAAGAACATGGAAATAATAATAAGCAAGTTTGATTTTTCCTTCTGGCATTTTATTAAAAAGGTTGGGATCACAAAAGGACACATAGACAGGCCGGGCTCCGTGGCTCAGTAATCACAGCACTTTGGGAGGCTGAGGTGGGCAGATCACTTTAGACCAGGAGTTCGACACTCGCCCGGCGAACAGGGCGAAACCTCGTCTCTACTAAAAATACAAAAACTAGCGGGACATGGTGGCGCACACCCGTGATCCCAGCTACTAGGTGGCTGAAGCACGAGAATCGCTTGCACCAGGTAGGCGGAAGTTGCGGTGAGCCTAGATCGTGCCACTTCACTGCAGCCTGGAAGACAGAGTGAGACTCTATCTCAAAAAAAAAAAGGAAGGACACAGCAGCTCTTCATTGCTGCCAATGTTCTATTTCTGTACCTATGTTACAGGTACAAGCACATGAACAGATTGTTACATGAGCATTCATTTTATAAATGTCAAATTATGTGTATATTTTATGCATTGTTGGTAATTCTTTACAATTAATATCTTTAAAATATTTTAAAGAGAAACTAAACACATTTAAAAACTAAACCAAACAAAAACAAAAACATATATATAACATACCAAAGCCATATAATAATAGACATATATACTAGCTAGCATACATACTAATATGTATACACACACACACTAGCATATATATGTGTGTGTGTATATATGTGTACACTACTATATATGCTAGCATATTTGACAACAATACGACAATATGCTAGGACTTTTTCCAAATAATAACCCTGAATTTCATTTGATTGTTATTGGTTTTCCTGCCCTACTTCTGCACCTTCCACATTCTTCTTTCCAACAGGCAAGTAAAGAAATACATAGCCACCAATTAGTGCGTTTAACTTATCGAATAAAGCATGTATCAGACAGAAATTGAATCCTCTGCAAACTATTATAAATATTTATGTTTAGTAAAATATCCTGAGATGGTAAGACACCTTTTCTTCATTTTGTTATCCTGTTCTCTGCCTAGAAAATATAAATAAATTTTTGTTGAAGCAAGCATCAGTCATTTATTTCTAATCTAAAGAGCTAGATTTCTAAATACAGAGCAGACGTTTGTATCCAGACAGCTCTGTTTTTCTTATTTGCAAAATAGAGATAAATAAAGCTAACTACATTTACAAAGATATTTATTAATAAACATTGCAACGCAGTCTATTAGACATGTATGCAAGCAGGCCGATTTTTAAAATCTTTCCAGAATTAAGTTTTTTTTTTTTTTTTCATTTTATAAACATTTTAATTGAGCCACTAGCATTGCATTAGAAAGACATGCTGGGTTGACATAAAGCTGGTTCCAAGTTTGCAGTGGATTGAAGATCGGAAGTTTTGTGGGAATGCTAACGTGCTGGTTCAGGGCTCCAAAACTTACATTTCTCCAGATGGAGCGTTGTTAATATTCTGGATTTGTGGCACTGCACTGTTTTGAAACAAATAAAATGAAGCAGTAAAAAGTAAGTTTGTTTGCCATATGGCTGTTTATTTCTCTATGTAGAGCCTCACTGTGAAATATATGGCTCCTCAATATGGGACAGCCACATATTCACACCGGTGCACCTGCTTTTAGCATGAGGAATCTTTCTTTTGATGACATTAAATTCATGATATCATGATTTGAAGAATTTTTCTCATCATTTCTCATCATTTTCTCATTATGGAGAGCGGTCTGTCTTATAAGACACGGAAAATGAGATTATACATTGGTAGGTTTTACCCTTTAAAATATATGTATTATTTAAATACGCAAAAAAGCTGTTTTAGGTAAATGAAAGACTATGATAGATAGAAACGGGACTGTGAATATTGTGAGAGAGGCTTGTGTTCCAATTCTACCTGTAACAGGGATTTCTAATGTAGTCCTGAGCAAGGAATGACATTTCTCTACCTAATCTATTCTACTTTTATAATTGGAATTTAAATAATAGAATTACAGAGTTATAGATTTCTCAAAATTTGATCTAGGTTTGCCTCCAGGAAAAATACAATGATACCAAAAGAAGTATTTTCTTCCCTGAAAAGAAACAACTTCTGTTACTAATCAGTACAGTGATGTTTTCAGGGTCAGGGGTTAACCTGTTCTTTAGAACTTGCTTTCTCTTGTCCTACTTGAAAGTCGAGAAGAGAGTGACCTCTTACAAACCTACAGAGCATTTTAAAGTGCTGCTTTCAGGCCATAATAAGAGGCGAAGAGATTCTGCTAGGATAAACACTTTGCTTTGGTTTGGACCCAACACTCTCAGACAGTCACATACCTACAAACTCTTCTCAGATACAACTGTTTACAATTGTAAATGTGCTTTTCAATATCTTACTTACATCTTCCATCCTTTCTTTTATAAAAATGTCTGCTTTATTGCATACATTTTGCAATCCTTTTATAAGATTTCAACGTTAATACCTTTAAAACTTGAAAGTAGAAACAACTCATCAACAAGTATTAATTACTTGTGTATATAATAGAAATCCTTGAAACAATAAAATACTTGTTGAGTCTATAAAGTTAAACATCAAGCATATATTGTTTATTACTTAAGAGGAAAGTATGGTTAATATTTATAATATTACAATCTCTTAGTCTAGTATAGAAATAGGCTCAGGAGATTCTCCTGCTTCAGCCTCCCAAGTAGGTGGGACTATAGGCACGCACCACACCTGGCTAGTTTTTGTATTTTTAGTAGAGGCAGTGTTTTGCTCTGTTGGCCAGGTTGGTCTCAAACTCCTGACCTCAGGTGATCCACCTGCCTCTGCCTCCCAGGGTGGTGGGATTGCAGGTGTGAGCCACAGCGCCTGGCCAGTGGTTTCTTAAAATATTCTTTGACAGTCTCATTGTCATGTCAAGTAGATCAATGCCTTTAAAAATATGTATATATACATCTCAAAAATAAAATAGTAAGCATTAAAAAAATAGAAACATAAGAAATAGAACTAATGTGTGAAAAAACTATTCAAAAAGAATACACTGTTGTAAAAAATAAGATCAATTTTCTTTTATGCTGTTTTTCATGTTATTAAAAATTCTTATGTAAATTTTGTTTTCCTTTACAATATTTCTAATACTTATCAGCTTCCATACTTCACCTTAATCAAACTGTTTCACCAGAAACTATATCAATGTGCCCATCTCCTGATGTTTTTGGATTTTATTGTCATGTAAGTGTCTTACTAAAGCATCTTAGGGTTTGTGCTATTTCCTGCTCAACAAGTCTGAGTAGCATGATCTCATTAAGAGAGTAAATCAGCTTGAAATTCTGTGAGGTTGTGCATTAGTATCCTAGAGCTGAGATAACAAAGTATCACAAAATGGTGACTTAAAACAATGGAAATGTATTGCCTCACACGTTTCAAAGCTACAAGTCAAGATGTCGGTAGAGGGTAGGGTTGGTTCCTTACAAGGGCACCAAGGGAAAATCTGGTCCATGCCTTTTTTTCTAGCTTCTGGTAATAGCTGGCACTCCTTGGGATTTCTGGGCTTACAAATGCATCACATCTCTGCCTCTATCTTCACATGAAGTTCTACCTGTGACTCTGTCTTCACATCGCTGTCTTCTTACAGGATACCAGTCGTATCGGCCAAGAGGACCACTTGACTTCAGTATAACCTCATCTTAACTAATTAACCTGCAATGATCTTATTTCCAAATAATATCACATTCTGTGGAACTGAGAACTGGTACTTCAACATATATTTTTCCAAGACATAAGTTAACCCATAATAGGTGTATATTCAGACATATCAAGTTAATATTATCAGAGAGCATGGATTCTGATACAGCATGAATGTATGTCATTGAAGGTGTAATATTAATTCCCCTACTTCACAACTGGTTTTTAAAAATTTGCTTAATAGCTAGAGAAATGAATTTGCTCCAATATATCAGTGACCTCCAGATTTCAGTTTACGCTGATCTTCATTGTCAAAGATCCATTTGGTTTTTGCACCTCTGAACAACAGCTTACATTATAATATTATTTGAATCCATATTCCTGCATCTTTCAAGTCTTTTTTAATGGTGCAAACTAGTGCAATTATCTCAAGAATGTGACATATGGTTTGTTATTAGATAATAAGATGCTGTGATAAGAAGTTACCCTTAGTTTTTCTTGCCATCTATAGCCCTGATTGTCAGGTCAGGGGACCAATATGAGGATTCTGCAGGTTTCCAAATAACAATGTCAATGAGGCATTAATGAACTGAGATATATATATGGTGGTTTGAGAATTTACTGGGCCTACTCTGAGATTCACCTGGGCTAAAATTCTACTTATCACTTCATCACTATAAGCCCTCTGATAATCTATAAATAATGAAAGAAAGATTTGCAGCATATAACATATATACCCTTTTTTCAAGAGAACTGAGTGCTCATTTCAATCACAGAAATATCAGGTTGCCAAACAATGTGAGGAATCAAAGTTTGTATCCTGTTTGCAAGCTCACAATTTAAATTGCTAAAGTTTCATGAATGTTGGCAAAAGACAAGAGACTCCTGAATCAGAGACAAATAATTTTATCACTCAAAGAGAGGCAGAAAACATAAGCTTAATATTTGCATTGGTTTCCCTTGCCCACAGTTCCCACCGGGCACTGCAGAGTCACCAACATAGATGCTTTGCCTGCAGTGGGTTTGCATCTCAATTAAGAAACACCAAACTTAAAATACCCCAGTCTTTCACAATGGGTTGCAAGCAAACCTGCTCAACCTTTGCCCCAGAAAAAAGATGTTATATTGCCAAAAAATGAGACACCCACGGAGAACTGTCCTTCAGCACAGTATGTGTTGAACTGTATTGTGTTGAACCAATGTATGAATTGGTTTAAGTCTGGAAAATGAGTGACAGATAATTACTTCCAATTGTAGTTACCCCAATGGGATTTTTGCTAACCAGACTCAAAAATTTTCCCATAATATAGGTAAGGAATTTTTTAAGCTGATGGTACTCCCAGATTAGTGTGTTTCTCAATGTATTTGTAAGGAAGAGTCCTCTGGGCCCTCTGGTTAGCAGAGTTAGCAGAAAGTGGCAGTGGGAGAGGATGAACAGGTACAACTTAGCAACTCTAAATAGCATTCCTATTGTCTTAGTCTTTGGATTCTTTTTTTTTTTCCACAATGGCAGAGAAGTCCTGGCATTTTGATCTAATTGACTACAGGCTACCATTGAATCTACATTTTTATTCAGACTGTTAGAGACATTTTCCACTATCTGAGCAAGCACATTCAAAGCCAAAATCCCTGGTAAGTGCATTTTTATGAATATATTAAGCTTGACAATTCTTTTTCTTTTTTTTGGTGGCGGGGCGGGGGCTACATTTCTTTCTTTTTTTTTTTTTTATACTTTAAGTTCTAGGGTACATGTGCACAATGTGCAGGTTTGTTACATATGTATACATGTGCCATGTTGG
Source organism: Papio anubis (assembly GCF_008728515.1). NCBI lineage: Eukaryota > Metazoa > Chordata > Mammalia > Primates > Cercopithecidae > Papio > Papio anubis. The sequence continues at coordinate 16,773,029 of NC_044984.1, read as the reverse complement.
TGTGCTGCACCCATTAACTCCTCATTTACATTAGGTATATCTCCTAATGCTATCCCTCCCCCAAACCCCCTCCCCACAATAGGACCCGGTGTGTGATGATCCCCTTCCTGTGTCCAAGTGATCTCATTGTTCAATTCCCATCTATGAGTGAGAACATGCGGTATTTGGTTTTCTGTCTTGCGATAGTTTACTGAGAATGATGGTTTCCAGCTGCATCCATGTCCCTACAAAGACACGAACTCATCTTTTTTTGTGGCTGCATAGTATTCCATGGTGTATATGTGCCCCATTTTCTTAATCCAGTCTGTCACTGATGGACATTTGGGTTGATTCCAAGTCTTTGCTATTGTGATTAGTGCTGCAATAAACATACGTGTGCATGTGTCTTTATAGCAGCATGATTTATAATCCTTTGGGTATATCTCCAGTAATGGGATGGCCGGATCGAATGGTATTTCCAGTTCTATATCCTTGAGGAATCGCCACACTATTTTCCACAATGGTTGAACTAATTTACAGTCCCACCAGCAGTGTAAAACTGTTCCTATTTCTCCACATCCTCTCCAGACAATTCTTAAATCAGCCTTAAGAATCAATTTCTACACTTCTTATATTCCTGCTTATGAATGTTAGCAAGATTTTTCAACATTTTTGACATCTAAGACATCTTAAAGATTCCTAGACATGAGACTGTCTCACTCAATGAATCTAGAAGCAACAAGGAGTACTGGGAATGGATCCTGAGAAGATGAATTTCCTTGTTCGGCAATTTGTGCATTGAAGGTTTGAGGATTCAACATTCTCAGATTTCTCTAAATCTGGTCTAAGTTCGCCAGTCCAAATCTTAGGTTCCCTCTCCTTTCCAATTAATGCCCTAATCTTAACATCCGGTCAGACTGTGAATTTGACTTGCAACTTGCTCACATTATCCATGAACTTAATATTTGTTGTGTTCTTCAGATACTTTTTAAAAGAAAAATATGAGAGATTTTTAAAAAGATATAGGCACTGTGGTTCTATATTCTTTCCTTGAATGAGCAGTTGATGCCCCTGTGCTCATAATATACTTTACTTTTGGTAAACTTTTCCCAGTAAGATGGCACAACATCCCTTTAATCTTGTCTTCATGTCAATAGACTTGTAGGGTGCAGTAGCTGTTCATTTAATCAATACTTAATCCAAAGCAAACCCATGTGATAATATTTGTGGATATTATGCCACTGGTTGCCACAGATAATTGTTGTCCTATTTTCTGTTTCTATGAATGTTATCGCTGTGTTCAGTCTCTAGCAGGTGAGCAGTTTATTTCCATTCTCCATCTTGGAGGTCTGTTTCTTAAAACTACCTAGGCTAAGAACTTCATCCGTCAGTGTTCAGTCAAGAAAAAAGAAACAATTCAAATTTTAAATAGATGCAAGTCAGTGCAAGGGATAGAAACTTATTGGTAGCTTGATGGGGATGGCATTGAATCTATAAATTACCTTGGGCAGTATGGCCATTTTCACGATATTGATTCTTCCTATCCATGAGCATGGTATGTTCTTCCATTTGTTTGTGTCTTCTTTTATTTCACTGAGCAATGGTTTGTAGTTCTCCTTGAAGAGGTCCTTTACATCCCTTGTAAGTTGGATTCCTAGGTATTTTATTCTCTTTGAAGCAATTGTGAATGGAAGTTCATTCCTGATTTGACTCTCTGTCTGTTATTGGTGTATAAGAATGCTTGTGATTTTTGCACACTGATTTTGTATCCTGAGACTTTGCTGAAGTTGCTTATCAGCTTAAGGAGATTTTGGGCTGAGACGATGGGGTTTTCTAAATATACAATCATGTCATCTGCAAAGAGGGACAATTTGACTTCTTCTTTTCCTAACTGAATACCCTTGATTTCTTTCTCTTGCCTGATGGCCCTAGCCAGAACTTCCAACACTATGTTGAATAGGAGTGGTGAGAGAGGGCATCCCTGTCTTGTGCCAGTTTTCAAAGGGAATTTTTCCAGTTTTTGCCCATTCAGTATGATATTGGCTGTGGGTTTGTCATACATAGCTCTTATTATTTTGAGGTACGTTCCATCAATACCGAATTTATTGAGCGTTTTTAGCATGAAGGGCTGTTGAATTTTGTCAAAGGCCTTTTCTGCATCTATTGAGATAATCATGTGGTTCTTGTCTTTGGTTCTGTTTATATGCTGGATTATGTTTATTGATTTGCGAATGTTGAACCAGCCTTGCATCCCAGGGATGAAGCCCACTTGATCATGGTGGATAAGCTTTTTGATGTGTTGCTGAATCTGGTTTGCCAGTATTTTATTGAGGATTTTTGCATCGATGTTCATCAGGGATATTGGTCTAAAATTCTCTTTTTTTGTTGTGTCTCTGCCAGGCTTTGGTATCAGGATGATGTTGGCCTCATAAAATGAGTTAGGGAGGATTCCCTCTTTTTCTATTGATTGGAATAGTTTCAGAAGGAATGGTACCAACTCCTCCTTGTACCTCTGGTAGAATTCAGCTGTGAATCCATCTGGTCCTGGACTTTTTTTGGTTGGTAGGCTATTAATTATTGCCTCAATTTCAGAGCCTACTATTGGTCTATTCAGGGATTCAACTTCTTCCTGGTTTAGTTTTGGAAGAGTGTAAGTGTCCAGGAAATTATCCATTTCTTCTAGATTTTCCAGTTTATTTGCGTAGAGGTGTTTATAGTATTCTCTGATGGTAGTTTGTATTTCTCTGGGGTCGGTGGTGATATCCCCTTTATCATTTTTTATTGCATCGATTTGATTCTTCTCTCTTTTCTTCTTTATTAGTCTTGCTAGTGGTCTGTCAATTTTGTTGATCTTTTCAAAAAAACCAACTCCTGGATTCATTGATTTTTTGGAGGGTTTTTTGTGTCTCTATCTCCTTCAGTTCTGCTCTGATCTTAGTTATTTCTAGCCTTCTGCTAGCTTTCGAATGTGTTTGCTCTTGCTTCTCTAATTCTTTTAATTGCGATGTTAGAGTGTCAATTTTAGATCTTTCCTGCTTTCTCTTGTGGGCATTTAGTGCTATAAATTTCCCTCTACACACTGCTTTAAATGTGTCCCAGAGATTCTGGTATGTTGTATCTTTGTTCTCATTGGTTTCAAAGAACATCTTTATTTCTGCCTTCATTTCGTTATGTACTCAGTAGTCATTCAGGAGCAGGTTGTTCAGTTTCCATGTAGTTGAGCGGTTTTGATTGAGTTTCTTAGTCCTGAGTTCTAGTTTGATTGCACTGTGGTCTGAAAGACAGTTTGTTATAATTTCTGTTCTTGTACATTTGCTGAAGAGTGCTTTACTTACAATTATGTGGTCAATTTTGGAGTAAGTACGATGTGGTGCTGAGAAGAATGTATATTCTGTTGATTTGGGGTGGAGAGTTCTGTAGATGTCTATTAGGTCTGCTTGCTGCAGAGATGAGTTCAATTCCTGGATATCCTTATTAACTTTCTGTCTCGTTGATCTGTCTAATGTTGACAGTGGAGTATTGAAGTCTCCCATTATTATTGTATGGGAGTCTAAGTCTCTTTGTAAGTCTCTAAGAACTTGCTTTATGAATCTGGGTGCTCCTGTATTGGGTGCATATATATTTAGGATAGTTAGCTCTTCCTGATGAATTGATCCCTTTACCATTATGTAATGGCCTTCTTTGTCTCTTTTGATCTTTGATGGTTTAAAGTCTGTTTTATCAGAGACTAGTATTGCAACTCCTGCTTTTTTTTGTTCTCCATTTGCTTGGTAAATCTTCCTCCATCCCTTTATTTTGAGCCTATGTATGTCTCTGCATGTGAGATGGGTCTCCTGAATACAGCAGACTGATGGGTCTTGACTCTTTATCCAGTTTGCCAGTCTGTGTCTTTTAATTGGAGCATTTAGTCCATTTACATTTAAGGTTAATATTGTTATGTGTGAACTTGATCCTGCCATTATGATATTAACTGGTTATTTTGCTTGTTAGTTGATGCAGTTTCTTCCTAGCTTCGATGGTGTTTACATTTTGGCAGGTTTTTGCAATGGCTGTTACCTGTTGTTCCTTTCCATGTTTAGTACTTCCCTTCAGGGTCTCTTGTAAGGCAGGCCTAGTGGTGATAAAATCTCTAAGCATTTGCTTATCTGTAAAGGAATTTATTTCTCCTTCACTTATGAAACTTAGTTTGGCTGGATATGAAATTCTGGGTTTAAAATTCTTTTCTTTAAGAATGTTGAATATCGGCCCCCACTCTCTTCTGGCTTGTAGAGTTTCTGCCGAGAGATCTGCTGTTAGTCTGATGGGCTTCCCTTTGTGGGTAACCCGACCTTTCTCTCTGGCTGCCCTTAAGATTTTTTTCCTTCATTTCAACTTTGGTGAATCTGGCAATTATGTGTCTTGGAGTTGCTCTTCTCGAGGAGTATCTTTGTGGCGTTCTCTGTATTTCCTGAAGAGTGTTTTCCAACTTGGTTCCATTTTCCCCCTCACTTTCAGGCACCCCAATCAGATGTAGATTTGGTCTTTTTACATAATCCCATACTTCTTGCAGGCTTTGTTCATTTCTTTTTCTTCTTTTTTCTTTTGGTTTCTCTTCTCGCTTCATTTCATTCATTTGATCCTCAATCGCTGATACTCTTTCTTCCAGTTGATCGAGTCGGTTACTGAAGCTTGTGCATTTGTCACGTATTTCTCGTGTCATGGTTTTCATCTCTTTCATTTCGTTTATGACCTTCTCTGCATTAATTACTCTAGCCATCAATTCTTCCACTTTTTTTTCAAGATTTTTAGTTTCTTTGCGTTGGGTACGTAATTCCTCCTTTAGCTCTGAGAAGTTTGATGGACTGAAGCCTTCTTCTCTCATCTCGTCAAAGTCATTCTCCATGGAGCTTTGATCCGTTGCTGGCGATGACCTGCGCTCCTTTCCCGGAGGAGATGCGCTCTTGTTTTTTGAATTTCCAGGTTTTCTGCCCTGCTTTTTCCCCATCTTTGTGGTTTTATCTGCCTCTGGTCTTTGATGATGGTGATGTACTGATGGGGTTTTGGTGTAGGTGTCCTTCCTGTTTGATAGTTTTCCTTCTAACAGTCAGGACCCTCAGCTGTAGGTCTGTTGGAGATTGCTTGAGGTCCACTCCAGACCCTGTTTGCCTGGGTATCAGCAGCAGAGGCTGCAGAAGATAGAATATTGCTGAACAGCAAGTGTACCTTACCTGTTAGGCTACTCAGGGGTCAGGGACCCACTTGAGCAGGCAGTCTGTCCCTTCTCAGATCTCAACCTCCGTGTTGGGAGATCCACTGCTCTCTTCAAAGCTGTCAGACAGAGTCGTTTGCATCTGCAGAGGTTTCTGCTGCTTTTGTTATTGTTTACTGTGCCCTGTCCCCAGAGGTGGAGTCTACAGAGACAGGCAGGTTTCCTTGAGCTGCTGTGAGCTCCACCCAGTTCGAGCTTCCCAGCAGCTTTGTTTACCTACTTAAGCCTCAGCAATGGTGGGCGCCCCTCCCCCAGCCTCGCTGCTGCCTTGCCGGTAGATCACAGACTGCTGTGCTAGCAATGAGGGAGGCTCTGTGGGTGTGGGACCCTCCCAGCCAGGTGTGGGATATAATCTCCTGGTGTGCCTGTTTGCTTAAAGCACAGTATTGGGGTGGGAGTTACCTGATTTTTCAGGTGTTGTGTGTCTCAGTTCCCCTGGCTAGGAAAAGGGATTCCCTTCCCCCTTGTGCTTCCCAGGTGAGGCGATGCCTCACCCTGCTTCAGCTCTCGCTGGGCTGCAACAGCTGACCAGCACCGATTGTCCGGCACTCCCTAGTGAGATGAACCCAGTACCTCAGTCGAAATGCAGAAATCACCGGTCTTCTGTGTCTCTCGCGCTGGGAGTTGGAGACTGGAGCTGTTCCTATTCGGCCATCTTGCTCTGCCCCTCTAGCTTGAAATAATTTGCAAGGGAACAGAATTATGCTTGATTGCAGTGCAAAGCGGAATGTGGCAGATAGAATAGTATTCCTACCTTACCCCAAAGAGGTTCACATACTAAAATTCAGAACTTGTGAATATGTTATGTTTAATAGCAAAGGAGAATTAAGATTGCAGATGAAATTAATGTTTCTAATCAGCTGTCTTTAAAATAAGAAAAGTGTCTCTGTAGGGCTCAATATAATCACCAGATTTCTTCAGATGTGTAAGAGTCATGCAGAAGAGTTAGAGTCAGAAAAGATACAAGGAAAGAAGCAAGTTTGAATTGAGCAAGTAGAGGTTCAACTCAACGTTGCTGGCTTTGAAGATGGAAAGAGGCCCACCAGGGCCAGGGATACAGACAGCCTCTAGAAGCTGGCAAAGTCAAGGAAACATAATATCTTCTAGAGTCTTCAGAGGGAGCATAACCCTATAAACACACTGATTTTAGCCCAGTGTGATGACCATTTTAGAACAGTAACCTCAAAAATTGCAAGATAACAAGTTTCTTTGTATTCGAAGCTACTAAATTTGTGGTAATCTGTTAGAGTGACAATAGAAAACCAATACAAAGAGCAAGTAAAGGTATAATATATGAGAACCGACAGGCAAATAACCCACACATCTAATACTTTTAATTCTTAGAGTATCAGCTCACAACATCTGTGCATTGTGAAAGAACTGCCAGGTCCTTCTGTGTATGAACGGTAGGCTATGCATAAACCCTACTGGGACCAACCTCCTTTTTATCCACTCAAGTACATCATTGGAAAAGTAAAACTTTAGTAATAAATCTAGATTTATTTTTTAAAGGAAATACTTTAAAACAATTTATGTGGAATAATTCATACATACGTATTTTATAAGACTGCTTTACAATAACTTTTCATCAAGAACATAAGGGCTACTTTCAAAATCATTATCAGAATCAACTATGGAAGAGTACAGTGTTATAAGCAAGGAACAACTGGTAGAGAAAGCTCAGCTGAGGCAGCTGAATAATTTGGGGATAGCATCAGGTTAAGGGTCCAATTTGGTTCCTGTAGGAAATGTATAGTTAGTTTGTTTTGAGATGGAGTTTCACTCTTATTGCCCAGGCTGGAGTGCAGTGGTGTGATCTTGTCTCACTGCAACCTCCACCTCCCAGGTTCAAGCGATTCTCCCAGCCTCCAGAGTAGCTGGGATTCCGGGCATGCACCACCATGCCCAGCTAATTTTGTATTGTTAGTAGAGATAGGGTTTCTCCGTGTTGGTCAGGCTGGTCTTGAACTCCTGACCTCAGGTGATCCACCCACCTCGGCCTCCCAAAGTGCCGGGATTACAGGCCTGAGCCACTGAGCCCGGCCTGTATAGCTATTTTAATCGAGGTGGGTTAGCTTAGAACTTAGGCCATCAAGCCAGCCTACAACATATGGAGAGGATTCAGGATCAAGTTGAATGGACACTGTCATCATTCGCTTCAAAGGTATAATTTGTGCAGGAGAAGGCTCAAGCCAAGTTGGATGCTAAATATATAAGTTAAAAGTTATGTGCTCAGGATAATGGACCAATGTCAGGTTGTAGATATCTAAATTGGAGGACACGAGAACACAGGCAGAAGTGGAGCACTCTTACACAAGCTCAGATAGACCCTTTTTTTTTTTTTTTGAGACGGAGTCTTGCTCTGTTGCCCAGGCTGGAGCGCAGTGGCGCAATCTCGGCTCACTACAAGCTCCGCCTCCCGGGTTCACGCCATTTCCAGCCTCCCGATTAGCTGGGACCACAGGTGCCCGCCATCACGCCTGGCTAATTTTTTGTACAACCGCCCAAATAAACAAACTGAAAAGGAAGTAATAGGAAATGAAATACAGAGTAGAAAACTAGACAACCAGACACAGCTTTTCAGGATCCCAAGAAATTAAGTGGATTCTGTAATCAGCCCGGCTAGAATGATTGCTTTTTCTTCTGCTCTTAAGTAGTCTTGTTGTTGATAAAATGAGTTCACAGGGCAGGCTGTTTCTCAGAGCAAGGTAGGTACAAATATTTGTTGTAGAGAAACGAATCTCTTAATCTGGGAAGTAATTGTACTATTAATAAGAATTTATTTTTTTTCTTATTCCTGCAGTTAACAGATATTTAAAAATTGATGACACTATAGCCATTGAGCTACACACTAAAAATTTAAATATAGCTCCTCTCTTCAAGACATGTATTGTTGGTTAATTTAGGCATCTAGATTAGTTTAACCATCCTATAAATTGATTGTGTCTTTCATGGGCCTAAACGCTGACTTATATTCCTCATAGTTAAGTTTATTTAATTCTTATACTCTGTATAAAAAGCAAACAGCTGATCATTACTACCCAGACCATGTTCATGAAATACAGGAGAGGGTTTACATTTCTCTCAACAGTATTCATCACCAGACATATTTTCTATTCTCAATTTTATTCTTTCTTTCTTTTTAATGAACCATCGGTGTTTTCCATGTCTCACTTGAGTTTTGGAACTTAAAATTAGATGTAAAGAAAATATGTCTATAGTGTATATTTTATTTGATAATGACAGTCCAAATGTGTAAATACAGAACATGGGTCCTAGCTTATGTGAAAGGTGAAATAATGTATCTGGATTTCTGCTGATAAAACTTTCCAATATCTGTTGGAAAATAACATTGAAAACAGACTCTTGCAGGAAGCCTTAAAGTGCAAATCTGTAGGCTTTCTCACATTTAGCAGGTTAAATCTAGAGTTAGTGCTCCCTTGTGATACCTTGGCATTTTAGCATGTTAAAGATAAAGCACATTTAATGATCACAGGAGAGAGTGCAATTAAAAATGCAAGCTCATTTGCACTCCCTTCCTATTCTCTGGTTTAGCTAGAAAACTAGAGTAAACATCTGTGTATATAGTGCAATTTGAAGTGTAAGAGAAAATCATACTTCTAGATTAAATGATTCCAGTCCCAACTAGCTAGCCAGAAGCAGCATGAATGCAGCACTTCAAGTGTTGAATACTTCTATTTTACTTGTACTGGGTCATCTGAATAAAATCTGAACATGGCCAATTCAGTCAGAATAATCCAATTTAACTTTATACCTGGTTGAAAATATGTTTCCTCTAAATTGTCTTACTATTTACTAAACCAGGATTTTGTTGCTATGTAAATGTTTTCTGTCTGAAATATTTACATAAACTAACATAATTAATTATACTAAAACCTTTATTAATTAAACCATGAAATTTCTATCAATCTTAACTCACTTTTGACACTAAAAAAAAAAACCAAATACATAGATTTGGTATTTTGGCAAATTATCGCATTTTGTCTTCCCATGTGTAATTATCGGAGCTAAGAAACTAAAATAATTTTTTTAACCCATAACAAAGTCACAGGAGAATTCCAGACAGATTCCTCTTGAGTTCTGCTGGAATTCCCCTGACATTTGCCCAAGAAAATGTAAAGATTGAAACCTGAGTTTGGAACACTGAGCCTCAAACAACTGACCTATTACAGGTGTTTAAATGACAAATGCAAAATATTTTAGAAATGAAAAACAGTGGTGGCAGAGAAGAGGAGGGGTCAAAGTGGAGAGATCAGATGTCTAAAAAATGAAATGTTTCCAATATTCCATTTTTATAAAAAATAGAAACATTGAATGTGCTAAACTAGCCAAAATACTTTGGAGGCATTTCATTTATACTATGTGAATTTAAGCCAGAAAAATAATTTTAACTCATAACTCAAACTAGTGGTGTCATACATATAACCTCAGTGAAATCCAAGGAGCTATCTTGTGAGCAATTTTAAAATAAATATTTCATCATATTTTATCAAATAGAATATTTAAAATTCTGAGCTAGTTTATGTTAATCCCATGATTTAATTAATACATTAATACTATTCGTTATTTGAATGTTTACTTAATAAAAACCGTGAAATATTAAAACTCTTAACTTACACATAGTAATATAGTGTTCTTGAAATAAACTATTCCTTGGCATTGCTTTCTTCAAGTAATGCAAGTAGCCGCTTTGAGTCATAGACAGTCATAGATACCTTTTCTAGGTATAATTATGAGGGGGAAAGACTTTCAAATGTAGGTAAAGGGAAAAATAATTACTGTAAAAATTGCAGTTTAAAAATTTGATCATCACCCCTCAGATTACAAAGGATAACATTAAATGATCCACAGCTAATAATCACTCTCAACAGATATAAATATTCTTCACAACTTCTCAATGTATACCCAAGGACTAAGGAGTTCATAAATGTTATATTAGGAAGCTTTTACTTTATAATGCAAACCATGGCTGTGACCCAAAGCAAGAATATACAATACTTTCCTGTTGGATATTCAGTCACTTTCATTCCCTTTGATGCTCTTTCCTCACTTTCAGGGAAGGAGCAGAGGGAGTTCAGGTTTGTGGCCTGCTCCCCTGTTGTCCTTCATTCTACAGGCACTGAAAATGAGATGAAACCTCCACTGCTCACTAGTGCACACACACACAATCCACTGGCTTTCATCAGTAACTTTTCTTCTTTATGAAAGTTTCCATCAGAGAACAGTGCACCTTATTATACAGTCTATCCAGCTCCACTCACCAAGGTCTGGTGTGAAATGAGGAATTACAGAAAATTCCACAAAAGGTTTCTTCATCTGTAAGATCCTCAAATGAGTGCTTTTTCTTTTACAGTGTTGAGGAGTAGCTGAACTGAATGAGTCTCCATGGGCATGCAAGAATTGGTAGATCATAAAGGTATCTATGGCCCTGATAACCTCCTTAGTTATTTTACTCCACCAACAGAACTGTTGAGGGTGGAGTCAGCATCTCCATGATCAAAGTAGGTGGTTCTAAATATTTGCCATTAGATGAAAGTTTCCAAGAACAGTGAGGAAAAGTAGCTCTTATTAATTGTATTCATTTTTGTTTTTTGTTCAGTTTTTTCCTTTTTATAAGGTATAGTTGAAATTTTTCTAAAGGTATCAAAGATAAAAATTCAAGATATCACTGTTTTATACTTGCATCAACTTCTTTTGTACCTCATATAAATGTAAGCTTTTAAAAAGAAGTAAACGAAGGAAATAAAAACACAGCAACAATAATGCTTAAGTCCAAATATCCTTGCTGAGTCATATAATCTTTTTTTTTACTCTAAAAAGGAGTAACTATGAATATGTTATAAAAAGTGTTAAATCTTACAAGGAAACATCTACCTTTATTAGAATTGAAAAGGAAAAATATATCCCTCAATAGTAATAATTTGAAGGTCAGAAAAATTTGTAGAATAACCATAAGAAGTGCATCTCTAGTCTGGGATTACTCTCACAACTTCTAATGTTCTTGCTTGTAAACACATTGTAATTATTTAAAACATAGATATTATATATGTATTGATTTAAAAATATTTATTTATTTAATACCTTCTATGTATTAGGCTTTCTCCTATGCAAGGAGGATACAAATGTAAAACATATAGAGCAGGAGACAGAAAATAAGTGAATAAGTGAATATACCATAGAATGACAGATGAGGTAAGTACTATGACAAAAACAATAAATTAAGGTAAATATTAGATAGTGATGAGGGATGCTAATTAACACCCCTTTCTGAGGGGGACAACTGAACAAAGAACAGAAAAACTGAGAGTGTAAGACACACAGGTGTTTCTGGGAAGAAGTTATCAGGAAAAGAGGACATCGAGATGCAGTTCCTGAGGAAGATGTTGCCTCAGTATGTTCAAAGAAATACAAAGTGGTCAGTATACCTGAAGTAGAAGGATCAAGGGAGAAAGTGAAAAAGACAGATAATGGATAATACCTGATCTTAGAGGCCATGGCTAGGACTTCAGGTCTTATATTGTGTATGATAAGAATATACTGCAGAGCTGGTAGAATGCCACTATCAGGTATATAATTTAATGGGGGTAACTTTTAGCTCTGTAGATACACTATAGTTAGGCAAGAGTGAAAACAAAAGAACATCTTGGAGGGTGTTGTGCTAACGTAGCACTATCAAGACAGAATGATGGCTTAATCTGGACTGGCAATGTTGGTGTTGATAAGAAGACAATTATTTTTTAAACTACTTCAACTTTATTGTATTGAGGTAAAATTGACAAAACACAAAAATAATTGTTTTGAAGTGAACAATTTAGTGGCATTTAGTATATTCACAATGTTGTCAACCCATCACTTCCATCTAGTCCCAAGACATTGTCATCACTTCAAAAGGAAATTCTGTATCCGTTAAACTGTTGCTCTCAATTCTCCCCTCCATGTAGACACTGGCAACTACCAATATGTATTCTGTCTCTATGGATTTGCCTATTCTGGATAATTCATGTAATAGAATATTGTGATAGATGACTTTTATGTCTGAGTACTTTCACTTAGCATATTGAAATTCATCCATGTGGGAGCCTGTATCAGTACTTCACTCCTTTTAATAACTAAATAATATTCCATCATATGAAAATACCACAATGAGGTTGTCTGGTCATCAGCTGATGAAAATTTGGGCTTTTTTCACCTTTTGGCTGTTATGAATGGTGCTAATATGAACATACATGTAAGTGTATTTGTTTGAGTGTCTGTTTTCAATTATTTTACATTATATCTAGGATTTGGCTATCTGGGTCATATGGTAAATCTATGAGGAGCTGACAAACTGTTTTTCTTAGCAGTGGAAACATTTTATATTGCCATTGCCAATGTAGAAGGTTTCCAATTTTCTGTGTCTTTGGCAACAATTCTTATTTCCTGGGTGGTTTTTTCATTTGGTTTGCTTTTGTGTTTTGTTTTTATTACAGTCATCCTGGTAGGTGTGCAGTGATACTATGGATTTTTGATATACATTCCCCTAATGAATAATAACATTGAGCATCATTTCATGTGCTTATTGTCTATTTGTATATCTTCATGACAAAAGTCTGTTTACGACCTTGCTTTATTTTTCATTTTTATTTTTGCATTTTGGTTGTTGAGTTGTAAGAGTTATTTATATTTTCCGGACACTTGATTCTGATCATATATATAATTTGCAACTATGTTCTCCCACTATATAAGTTTATTTTTACTTTCTTGATAATATCCTTTCATGAACAAAATTTTTGATTTTGATAAAACCAACGTATGGTTCATCTTTTTGGTGTTATATCTAAAAATACATTGCCAAATCCACTGTCATAAAGATTTACCCTTACTTTTTTTTTCTAAGAGTCTTATGGTTTTAGTTATTATGTTTAGACTGTTGATTCATTTTGAGTTTTTTGATATGGTATAAGATAGATGCCCTAATTTATTATTATTATTTTTGCATGTGGATACCTTGTTGTCTAGTACTATTTGTTGAAAAGACAATTCTTTCCCCATTGAATAATCTTGGCACTCATACTGAAAATCATTTAGCCATAAATGTCTTGTTTGTTCTTGATCATTTAGCCATAAATGTCTTTCTTGTTAATCTTTGTCTTGTTCTTGATCTTAAAATGAAAGCTTTCTGTCTTTCACCATCGAGTATGATGTTAACTATAAGTTTCTTCAGGAATACCCTGTTGAGGAATTTTTTTCTCTATTCTTAGTTTCCTGGAAATTTTTATCATGAAAATACCTTCTTTGAATCAATTGAGATTATCGCATATTTTTTTCTTCTTTATGTTAATGGCATGCATTGCACTGATTATCTTATATTGCACTACCCTTTTATTCTTGGAATACATCCCAGTAAGGCATGATGCATAACCCTTTTAATATACTGCTGAATTTATTCTGTTGAGAATTTTGGCATCTATATGCATTACAGATATTGGTATATAGATTTATTTTTCTGCGTGTTGTCTCTGTCTGGCTTTGATATTAGGGTAATGATGGCCTTGCAAAATGTATTGGAAAGTGTTCCATTCTCTTCTGTTTTCTAAGACCTTGAGAAGAATGAGTGTTACTTCCCCTCTTGAATATCTGGTAAATGTCATCAATGAAAACATTTGATTATGAATTTTTCTTGATGAAAAGTATTCTTGTTAAGAAATATTCAATATTTTTTCTGTCTTCTCAAAGCTGCCATTGAAATCCTCTAATAAAGTTTTCATGTCCCTCTTGTATTTTTCAGCTTTAGAATTTCTATTTGATTTCATTATCTATTAGCATATTATATCATGTACTATAATTATTTATTGATTTTCTCTACTTGTTTATACATTAGTTTTCTGTTTTTTATAGGTCTTTGAACATATTTAAGACACTTGTTTTGAAGTCATTGTTTAGTGAGTCCAAAGTCTATATTTCTTCAGATATAGTATTTTAATTTTTTTCTATAAATGAGCAATATTTCTTGTTTCTTTTCATGCTTTGTAATTTTTAAATATGATCGTGTGGTAATGTGGAAATTGGAGTCTTCCCCTCCTCAGGAGTTGTTTGATTGCTTGCTCTAAGCTAGTGTTCTTTATTTCCTTGAATTTCAGAAGCCAGATAAAGTGGTGGGGGGAAAAGAAGAAAGGAGAAAGGAAAAGTAAAGAAAAGAAAGAGAGACAAACAAAACAAAAAAGAAGCAAATGAAAAAATAAATAAAACCTCTCCCAGTTTTTGCTGATGGCTGACATACCTTCCACACTTAGGCCATTTACAACTCTGCCTTACCTTTTATTTTCTGCTTCTAGTATGCCTAGAGATTAGAAAGAGGTAAAAGTTTAGGGTTTTTGAAGACTATTACAGAACATGCATCCTGCCCTGGGCATAACTGACTGTGGCATTCTATATTCTTCATTATACGTGGTTTGTTTAAATGCTCTAATTTCCTCCAGGCAACTCTTTTTTTCAGCTTTTTCTCCCCAGATTTGTTGCTTAATTCTATATCTCAATTTTAATCTTTTTCCATGGTAGTTTTGGGTTGTTTGCCTTATAGTGTTTTGGACAAATACCCACTGCTTATCTATCCTGAATGAATTCCACATTAGGTGAGACTAGGACAAGCACCTTGTGTCAGTTATTCAGGTAGGTCTAGAAAGTCTAAAACTGAATAATACAATTACTTAAGAGTAAAGTCGGAAGTCCTAGCAAAATAATCAGGCAAGAGAAAGAAATAAAAGGCATCAAAATAGGAAAAGAAGTCAAACTATCTCTCTTTGCTGACAATATGATTCTATATCTAGAAAACTCTAAACACTTTGCCAGTAGGCTCCTGGAGACTGATAAACAACTTTAGTAAAGTTTCAGGATACAAAATCAATGTACAAAAATTAGCATTTCTTTGCACCAACAATGATTATGCTGAGTGCCGAATCAAGAATGCAATTCCATTCACAATAGCCACCAAAAAGATAAAATACCTAGGAATACATCTAACCAAGGAGGTAAAGTATATCTATAAGGAGAACAACAGCAACAACAACAACAACAACAAAAGCAAAACACTGTTAAAAGAAATCATAAATGACACAAACAAACTTTAAGTAAAATATTCCATGCTCATGGACTAGAAGAATCAACATATTAACAAATTAAACAAAAAGACATCAAACGAAATGTCTAGAAATAAATTCAACCAAGGAGGTAAAATATCTCTACAATGACAACTCTAAACCATTCATGAAAGAAATTGAAGATGACGCAAACTTAAAGAAAGATATTTTGTATTCATAGTTTGGAAGAATATTGTTGAAATGTCTGTACTATCCAAAACCTATCACAATGCTGGTAATACTCTTCATGGAAATAGAGAAAAAAAAAATCTGAAATTTGCATGAAATCACAAAAGAGCCTGAATAGCCCAAGCAATCTTGAACAAAAATAAGAAAGCCAGAGGCATCAGAGTACCTTACTTCAAAATATGGAATAAATCTATAGAAGTCAAACTGCATGGTACTGACAAAAATATAATAATATTAAATTTAAAAACAGATGAAAGGAGCAATGGAAAAGAATGGAAACCCCAGAAACAAATCTACACATCTACAGTCAGCTGATTTTCAACAAAGATGACAAGTACATACACTTAGGAAGAAATTGTGTCTTTAATAAATGGTACTAAGGAAGCTGGATATTCATAAATTTTTGATATAAGTTTTTTGTAAGATATGTGGTTCGAAAATATCTTCTCTCCCAGTCTGTGGGTTGTGTTAGCATTCTCTTTGCAGAGATTTTGTAGGCGTCTTTTTTTTTTTTTTTGCTATTTTAGTTTTATTTTTTCCTTAATTTTTAATTTTTAAAATTATTTATATTTTTAAAATCCAGTAAAGTACAAATTACAGATTTTTTTCTTTTGGTGTCTGGTTTAATTAATCTGTCTAAATTTATGTCACGTCTTTATATTTTTGAGATACATACAGAATTACTTCTGAGTGAGATAACTTTTTTAAAGTTTTTCTTTGGAATAATTAAGCAAAAGGAAATTTGTTGGGAAGGGTTTAGCCAAAAGTTGATAAATGTCAAAATTAATCGAAGGGTATATTTGAAATTATGAAGCTATTTTCTCTATAATTTTATGTTTGCTGTGTTTCAGAAATTAAGAAATGATGGTTGGTTATATACATTTACAATTTGATCATTGCACAATGATCTTTCCAGCAGTGTCTGCATATGACTGTATCCACATATATATTTTACTTTATGTATGTAAAATCCTCTTCGTTGTTTTAAAATTTTATTTTCCAACCAAGAGGTTTTATACTACTATAATAGACCTCCAGTTGAATTGCCGTATTTTCTCTGAAAGCAATTTAGAACAAAAAAATAAGAGAGAGAGAAAAAGAAGTGTTAAGAATTATTGTACAGTCAGCCTTAGTCATAAGTAAGGATTTAAAAAATATTTCACTTTGTGGTCTCTATCCATTTATTTTAGGCTCTTTCCCATCAGTTCATAGTAATTCTCTTGTAACTAAACACTCCGACGTTTCTGATAGTATTTGCATTTTTTTCAAACAAAACTTACTTTGAAATTCTTTATTTTTGTTAAATAGATAAATACTAATATGCAGTGTAACAACATAATTACAGTGTTATTTTATGAGCAACTATAATCTTAATGTAAACATTAGTATATTTATTTATGTTATATATTTATAAGAATGAAGTATTCAGCTCTTACAGTATTCATATTTTTTGCTATTACTTGTTATTTTTCCCCTAAGAGTAATGTTTCAAAGAGAGGGAGGCTGTTGGGTTTTTCCTAAGTATTTTGCTAGCCGTATTTCAACTATTGTTTGCTTAATTATCAAAATAATCCTATGACTTTTGCTATTATTGTATTCATTCTGCAGATGGCAAACTCATACAAAAATAGGCAAAGGTGGTCAAACAAAAACATTAGTTGGAATTTTAATATGAGTCTTATCATATTTTTCATAAAATCAGAATGATCTTAAAATATAAGTATCATAAAGTAAAATCTGAGAGTTGTTTTCTACCAAATTTCTTCATATCATGGTTAAAGTGTGAACTAAAATACCTGACTTTTAACAATTTTTTTTTTAACCACACAGGTCATAACCTCAGAAATACAAATACTATGTTCCAGTAATTTCAAAAATTTAGCAACAGAATTAGATATGTAAGGGTGTTTCTTTATAATTTCTATGGAGTTTCAGTTACTCTTTATATTTAAATTAACTAAATCATTAAAAAATCAACAATCTTAAATAAAATTTTTTCATTCTTGGATTCATTTCAATTTTATAGTTTTATTCTGGTGAGGTAGAACTATATTTTTCTGCCATTTTTCAACGATTGCTAAAATGAATCCATATATAAAGAACTTTAACCTCTTTGGTTTTATATTACTTGAGTATAATTCCCAAATAATTGGGGCTCCTTCTTCCAAATGGTAATATATGAAATGCCATTAAAGAATGATATCCTTGAAAGAGCAAGAATTTAATTATGATTAATCCTCTTGTTTTTATATTCATTAATGTACTAATTGCTTTTCCTAACTCTTAGTTTTTACATCTGTAACTAAGTGATTTTTATTCCACACATGTATAATAAAAATCATCAGTCGGGAGACTTCTGCTGACTGTTACCAAGTGTCAGACCTGTGAGGGCAATGCGTACACTCAAAGAGGTTAATTTCTAGCGTAGAACAAAAATATGTAAACAACCGTGTACTCCAGTATATGGAGAGTACATAGTATGCCAGTGTGACAAATAGCATCATGAAAGGCACACCGAAAACACAGAAAAAGACATTATTTTCATAGAAGAAATAAGTTATTAATATCAGAATTAAATAGGACTCTTAGCTGATCTTGAAATAATGCGTGGATTTAAAAATATGCTACTATAATTATTAAACATATATTAAATATTTTAAAAGGAAGTATACTAGTTTACTTTTTTCTAGACTACTATATTTCAGCTTCATATGATTCTTGATGTTTTAAATTCTTTGTAAGCATCAGTAATAGAAAAAGATGTGTCATTAATATTTTATAACTATAGAATTATAGTTTGCTAGACTTTGTTTCAAAAGACCAATTCAGAGCCCAGTTTTATTTCTAACCCAGATGGAAGAATGCCCACCTACTGAATCATCCAGACCATTTCCTGTAGTATTTGGTTTTGCCTGTAAATATGCTCAAGTAGATCTATTCAGGGTCAGTTCAAATTCGATTGCTAGATGTTAAAACATCACAGTGGAGTAAGATGTTAGCAAGATACCTCTTGTCATTCAGCAGAGATTTTCCTTGTATGGTAGATACAGGAATTTGTATTATTTTTTTAAAGCATGTAGTAACATTAACCCATTGTGATCCATAATCACATTCATTAACTATTCATAAAAGGGGCTTTCAAAGTGTTCATTGATCTTTAACTTTAATGGAATATACTCCCCTTATAAAAAATGTGCTGCAAATGCAAAGTAATTAAGTATCAAAATGTGGTCTGAAACCACTCAGTGGTAGCATCATTTTCTCACATCCACACAAGTTTGCAGTTTAATGTGTTTTTTATTTACATGTTAAACAGAATGCTTCTGAGAAAGATTTAAAATGAAATCTGTAGCTTTTAGAAAATTAAACAATTCATACTATTTGATTACGTCTTTTAAGTCTAATATTATACACAAACATTTAAGTTATTGTATTTCTCTTTTTTTTTCTTTTCGTGATGGCGTAGTACTCCACATTACAGATGTACCAGATGGTATTTAAAATAATAACTATCTTTGGCATTTAATTCTAGCTAAATATTAAGATAGTTCCTCATTTTTGTATAACACTGCGAATAATATATTTTCTATAAATATTTGTGCATTTGTCTGATTGATCCTTTAAGATAATGAAGAACCTGTAAGTCAGACACTCCACTCACTTGTGAAGCTTTGAAAAAACACTGGCAAAGAGTAGTTGGAGTAAAATGGCTGATTAGAGCCCCCGCAGAGAACATTCCCTGCACAGGAACATCAAGCTGAACAACCATCCACATGAGGATGCAACTTTATAATAACCAAAACTCAGGGGAGTAAGCACAGTATCTGGTTTTAACATTGTATCAAGGAAAAAGACACTGAATAGTGTAGGAAGGATCATTTGATCATCTTAAATTGTGTACAACACCTCTCCCCCATCCTCTGGCAGGGCAGTGTGGTGTGGACAAAGTATCCCTATGCTTGGGGGAGAGAAAGCCCAGTGACTGTGGAACTTTACATTGGAACTCAGTGCTTCCCTGTCACAGTGGAAAGCAACACAGGGAAGATTCAGTTGGTGCCCATTGAGGGAACATTTAAACTGGTCTCAGCCAGAGGGGAATCATCCATCCTAGCAGTCAGAAACTAAGTTCTGGCTAGACTCACCACCATGGCCTAAAGTGCTCTGGAGTCCTTTTCAGTTTATTTAAGCCTCAAAATAGAACCCCAGGGCGCTTTAAGCCAGGGGGCTGCAACTACTGGGCAAGACCTGGTGCTGTGCTGGGCTCCAAGCTGGTAGATTTGTGGTGGACACAACCCAGTGAGATACTAGCTTGAGTGGCCAAGGGAGCACTGCTTGTATCATCCCTCCTCCAACTCCAGGCAGTACATCTGGCAGCTCTGGGAAAAGAAGGAAGAGTAAAGAAGACTTGGTGCTGCAACTTGAATACCAGCTCAGCCACAGTAGGATAAAACACCAAGCAGAGGTCTGAAGCTTCTATTCTGGGCCATAGTTCCTGTGACACATTTCTAGACCCACCCTGGGCCAGAGAGAACCTGCTGCCCTGAAGGGAACGACCCATTTCTAGCAGAATTCACCACATGCTGACCAAAAATCCCTTGGGCGCTGAATAAACCAGTGGTAGCCAGGCAGTAGTAACCATGGGCCTTGGGAAAGACCCAGTACCATGCTAGCTTCAGGTATGATCCAGCACATTCCCAGCTGTGATGGTCACAGGGAAAAATTCCTTCTCCTTGAGGAAAGGAGAAAGAAAAGTAAAATGGACTTTCTGGCAACTTAGGTACCTGCTTAGCCACAATAAAATATAGCATCTAACAGATTCCCAAGGTCTCCAGTTCCAGGGTTCTGTGGGGGTGATTTCTAGATCCTTCCTGGTCCAGAAGGCCCTACTTACCTGAACAGTGTCTCAGGTCTGGCAGGATTCACAACTTGCTTACTAAAGAGCCTTTGGGCCTTGAATAAACATCAGCAGTATCTAGGAAATAGTCACCACATGCCTTGTGTTAGTATCGTGCTGGCTTCAGGTGTGACCCAGCGTAGTCCCAGCAGTGGTGGCTATCGGAGTGTATACATCACTCTCCCTCCAACTCCTGGCAGCTCAGCATGGAAAGAGGGACTTTGTTTGGGGAAATGTAAGCGAAGAGAACAAGAAACTCTTCCTGGTAATCCAGGGAATTCTCCCAGCTCTTACGCAAGAACATGAAGTCATATTACTACAAGTCTGCAAGAGTCAAAGCATTACTGGGCTTGGGGTGTCCTGTAATGCATATAGAACTGTAGTGACCAAAGACTTAGATCACAACACTCAATTCCCTTTGACTACTTGCAAAGGCTTCCCAAGAAAGACAGGTGCAAACAAGCCCAGACTGAGAAGACTATGATACATATCTAAGTCTTCAATGACCAGACATTGATGAACATCCATAAGCATCAATACCATCCGGGAAAACATAACCTCACTAAATGAACTAAATAAACCACCAGTGACTAATTCCAGATTTGCAGAGATATGTGACCTTTCAGATAGAGAATTAAAATAGTTGTTTTGAGGAAGCTCAAATTGTAGCTAACACAGAGAAGGAATTCAGAATTCTATAAGAGAAATTGAAGGAAGAGATTAAAATAATTAAAAAGAATGAAGCAGAGATACTAGAGCTGAAAAATGCAATGATATAATGAAGAATTCACTAAAGTCTCTCACTAGCAGAACTGATCAAGCAGAAGAAATAGTGAGGTTGAAGACAGGCTATTTTAAAATACACAGCAGGAGGAGTTAAAAGACAAAAGAATAAAAATTAATGAAGCACACCTAGAATCTAGAAAACAACCTTAAAAGGGCAAATTTAAGAGTCAGTGGCCTTAAAGAGGAGGTAGATAGAGAGATTGGCACAGAAAGTTTATTCAAACAGATAATAAATGCTATCCAAGCCCAGAGAAAGCTCTCAATATTCAGGTACAAGAAGTTTATAGAACATCAAGCAGATTTAACACAAATAATACCTCAAGATATTTAATAATTAAATTCCCAAAGCTTAAGGATAAAGAAAGGGCCTAAAAAGTAAAAAGGGCAAAGGGAAAAATAACATATAGAGGAGCTCCAGTACATCTGGCAGTAGATTTCTCAGTGGAAACCTTCCAGGCCAGGGGAGAGTGGCATGATATATTTAAGGCAATGAAAGTGAAACAGATCTCTTTTATTCTAGAATATTGTATTCAACAAAAATATTCTTCAAACATGAGGGAGAAATGAAGACTTTCCAAGACCAAAATAAGTAAATAAATAAATACATAAAAGCTAGGAGATTTTGCAAACATCAGACCTGTTCTACAAGAAATGATGAAGAGGCTGCTTCAATTTGAAAGAAAATGACATTAACACACAGTAAGAAATCATGTGAAGGTACAAAACTCACTGGTAACAGTGGGTACACAGACAAATACAGAATATTATAACATTGTAACAGTGGTGTGTAAATTATTCATATCTTGAGTAGGAAGATTAAAAATGAACCTATCAAAAATAATAACTACAACAATGTTTTATGACATAGACAATGTAAGATATAAACAACAAAATGTTTAAAAATGGGATGTTATAGAGTTTGTTTTCTCTTGTTTTTGCAATCAGAGTTACATTTTCATCATTTTAAAATAATGGATTAAAAGGTGTTATTTGCAAGTTGAATGGTAACTTCAAAAAAGCTACAACAGACACATAGGAATTATAAAGCAAAAAATTAAAACATATCACCAAGCCAGGCCCTGTAGCTGATTCCTTTAATCCCAGCACTTTGGGAGACCAAGGTGGGTGCTTCACTTGAGGTCAAGAGTTCAAGACCAGCCTGGCCAACATGGTAAAACCTTGTCTCTGCTAAAAGTACAAAAAATTAGCCAGGTGTAGTGGCACGCACCTATAGTCCTAGCTACTTGGGAGGCTAAGGCAGGAAAATCACTTGAACCTGGGAGGCAGAGGTTGCAGTGGGCTGAGATTATACCACTGCACTCCAGTCTGTGTGACAGAACAAGACTCTGTCTCAAAAAAAAATAAATAAATAAATAAATAACACCATCAGAAAAAAATCACTTTCAAAAAAAGGAAGAAGGAAGGCAGGTAGGAAGGAAGGAAGAAGGGAGGAAGGGAGGACCGTAAAACAACTAGAAAACAAGTAACAAAATGAAAGTAATAAGTTCTTACTTTTCATTAATAACATTGAATGCAAATGAACTAAACTCTCCAATCAAAAGACATAGGGTGACTGAATGGATCAAAATATAAGACCCAATGATCTGATGCCTACAAGAAACATACTTCACCTATAAAGACACATATAGACTGAAAACAAAAGAATAGAAAAGGATATCCCATGGAAATGCAAATCAAAACAGAACAGGAATAAAATAGATATAAACTATCTATTATATAAACCCTAGCAAAGCAGGAATAAAATAGATACAAGCTATCTATTATATAAACCAAAACAGAGCAGGAATAAAATAGACATAAACTATCATATCATCTATTTGGATAAAATAGATGTAAAAACAAAAACTTTGAAAAGAGACAAAGAAAGTCATTATATAATGATAAAGGCGTCAATTTAGCAGGAGGATGTAACAATTATAAATATACATGCATGCAACACTGGAACACACAGATACATAAAGCAAAAAGTATTAAAATTAGGGGTAGATCCCAAAACAATAACAGTTGGAGACTTCAGCCCCTCATCTTCAGCACCGAATAAATCATCCACACAGAAAATCAACAAAGAAACATCAGAATTTTCACTACAGACCAAATGGACCTAAATAGATATTTCCAGAAGATTTTATTCAACAACTGCAGAATTTATTCTTCTTCTTAGTACATGGATCATATCCAAGGATAGACCATATGTTAGGTCCCAAAACAAGTCTTAAAAAATTCAAAATAATTGAAATAATATAAAGTATCTTCTGTGACTACAATGGAATAAAACTAGAAATCAATAAAAAGAAGAGCTATGGAAACTATACAAACACCTGGAAATTAATTAGTATGCTCCTAAATGACCAGTGAGTCAATGAAGAAATTAAGAAATTTAAAAATGTCTTGAAACAAAAGAAAAACACAACACACTAAAACCTATAGGATATAGTGAAAGTGATATTAAGAGGGAAATGTATAACAATAAACACCTACATTAAAAAATTAGAAAAACATAAACAACCTAATGATGTATCTTTAAAAACTAGAAAAGCAAAAGCAAATCGACCCTAAAATTTGTAGAAAGGAATAAATAATACAAATCAGAGTCGAAATAAATTAAATTGAAATTAAAAAATACAAAAGATCAATTGAATGAAAAGTTGATTTCTTAAAAAAGATAAACATAATCAACAAAAATTTAGCAAGATTAAGAAAAAAAGGAGAGAAGACCTAGATAAATAAAATCAGAGACGAAGAAGAAGACATTACAACTGATACAACAGAAATTCAAAGGGTAAGTAGAGACTACCATGAGCAACTATCTGCCAATAAATTGGAATACCGAGGAGAAATGAATACAGTCCCAGACATAGTCAACCTACCAAAATTGAACCAAAGACATCCTAAACCCAAACATATCAATAACAAATAATGAGATAGAAGCTGTAATAAAAAAAATTTCTCAGCATAAATAAGCCCTGGGCCCAGTGGCTTCACTGTTGAATGTTACCAATTAATTAAAGAAAAACTAACACCAATCCTACTTAACCTATTACAAAAAAAAATTAGAAAAGAGATCCTTCCAAGAACACTCTGAAGCCAGTATTACCCAGATACCAAAACCAGACAAAAAAACATCACAAAAATAAAACTATAGGTCAATATAGTTTTTCATCTGAGAAAAATTGATGTAAAAATTCTCAATAAACTGAATTCAACACCTTAAGAGGATCACTCATTATGACCTGGTAGAACTTACCCCAGGAATGCAAGGAGGGTTCAGCACATGCAAATCAATCAGTGTCATATATCATATCAGCAGAATGAAGAGTAAAACCATATGATCCTTTCAATTGATACTGAAAAAGCTCTTGATAAAATTCAGCATCCATTCATGATAAAAAACCTGCCAAACAGGGAACATACCTCAACGCAATAAAAACTATATTTGATATTCTCACAGCTAGTAAAATACTGAATGAGGAAAAACTGAAGGTCTTTCCTTTAAGATATGGAACTAGGGAAGAATGCCCACTTTCACTACTGTTATTTAACATTGTACTGGAATTCCTTACTAAAACAATTACATGAGAGAAATAAATAAAGGGCATCCAAACTGGAAAGGAAGAAGTAAAATTATTTTTCTTTGTAGACAATATGATCTTATATTTGAAAAAAGCTAAATTTTTCACTGAAAATTAGAACTGTTAAACAAATTCAGTAATGTTGCAGGATACAAAATCAACGTACAATAATAAATAACATTTCTATATGCCAACAGTGAGCAATCTGAAAAATCAAGAAAGTAATTTTATTTAAAATAGCTAGAAATAAAATACCTAGGAATAATGTCAACCTAAGAAGTGAAATATCTCTACAATGAAAACTATAAAACACTGATGAAAGAAATTGAAGAGGTCACAAGAAATAGAAAGTGTGTTAATGTATTAGAATAATCAGTATTGTTAAAATGCACATACCACCAAAAGCAATCTACACATTCAATGCAATCTCTCAAAATATCAATGACATTTAAAAAATAGAAAAAATAATTCTAAAATTTATATGGAATCACAGAAGACCCAACATAGCCAAAGCCATCTTGAGCAAAAAGAGCAAAACTAGAGGAATCATATTTCCTGACTTCATGTTATAGAGCTATTGTAACCAAAGCAGCATGGCACTGGAATAGAAATAGACACATAAACCAATGAGATAGAATAGAGAACACAGAAATAAATTCATGTTTTTGTAGTGAACTCATTTTTAATGCAGGTTCCAAGAACATACATTGGTAAAAGGACAGTCTCCTTCATAAATGGTGCTGGGAACATTGGATATCCATAAGCAAAAGAATGAAACTAGGCACTTGTCTCTTGCCATATATAAAAAAGTCAAAATGGATTAAAGATTTAAATCTAAGACCTCAAACTATGAAACTACTAAAAGAAAACATTGGGGAAACTCTCCAGGTAATTGATCTGGGCAAATATTTCATCAGTAGTACCCCAAAAGCACAGGCAACAAAAGCATAATAGACAAACCAGATTACAAGTTAAAAAGCTTCTGAACAGCAAAGGAAACAGTCAACGAAGTAAAGAGAGACCCCATAGAAAGGGAGAAAATACTTGCAAAATAACCATCTGTCGAGGGATTAATAACCAGAAAATATAAGGAGCTCAAAGAAAAGGAAAAAATATAACCCAATTTTAAAAACAGGCAAAAGATCTGAATAGACATTTTTCAAAAGAAGACACAGTGAAAAAGTACATGAAACAGGTATATGGAACAGATATATGAAAATGTGCTCAACATCACTGATTAACAAGGAAATAGAAATCAAAATCACAATGAAATACTATCTCAACACAGTGAAAAATGGCTTTTATCCAAAAAAAAGTAAAAGAAAAAAAACCACTCTGGTGAGGAGGCAGAGAAAGATGAACACTCATACCCTGTGAGTGAAAATGTAAATTCGTACAGATACTATGATAAATATTACGCAGTATGGAGATTCCTCAAAGAGCCAAAAATATAAATACCATGTTATCCTTCAATCCCACTACTGAGCATATATTAAAAAGGAAGGAAATGAGTATATCAATGAGATGTCTGCACTTCTATGTTTATTGCAGCGCTATTTACAATAGCCAAGATATGAATCAACTGAATAAATGGATAAAGAAAATGTAGTACATACACAGAATCATATTGAAAAATGAAATCTTGTCATTTGCAACAAAGTGAATGGAACTGGAGAACATTATGTTAAGTGAAATAAGCTAGGCACAGAAGGACAAATATCACATGTATTCACTCCTATATAGGAGCTAAAAAACTTGATCTCATGGAGGTAGACAGTAGAATGATGGTTAGAGAGACTCAGAAGGGCAGTGGGAGGGGTATATAGAGATTAGCTAATGGGTACAAAAGTAGTTAGTAGGAATAAGATCTAGTGTGTGAAAGCACAATGCGGCGAGTATAGTTAACAATGATTGTACATTTTAAAGAATCTAGAAGAGTGGATTTGAAATGTTCCCAACACAAGAAATTCTCAATGTTTGAGGTGATGGGTATTCTAATTCCTCAGACTTTTATTATTACACATAGTATACTTGCATCAAACTACTTCACATACTGCATAACTGAGGTACAACTGTTATGTACCACAAAAATTTTAAAAATAAATAGAAGTATGCTTAGATTTACCTTTTAAATGACTATATGTAAACCCTTCATAATAAAAACGAAGGCAAAAAGAAAAAAATAGCTTTTAATAACAACAAAGAACTCTTGGAAAACATTGCCAGCTATCATTTCAAGTATTTGTTCTATTAGGCCATACATCATGATTAAGTACTCTAAAGAAAGTTTCTTGAAGACATTTGTGGTGATTATAACCTACTTATTTTCAAACCTCACTAATTTGTTTTTCAGAGGCCTCCACTAACCTTTATTTGCTAACCCTGATAGTTTCTCATTATTCTTTTGATTTAATTTCAAAATCCTTAATGTTCAGGTTTATATACACTTGTCAAAACTCTTTGAAATGTACACTTTAAATGGATGCAGGTAATGGAACATATTGTATGCCTCAATAAAGTGGCTACAAACCAAAATCTTTAATGTGTCTTATGTGAACATTTGCTGTTTGGCCCTTGCCTATCTTCTTCACATGATCTTAAACAATACATATGTCATGTTCCAGCTTCCTCTTCCTTTGATTTTTTTTTTACAACATTTAATACTACTGAGTATTGCTTTTTTTTTTTTTTTAAAGACTAGTCAAGTGCAGTAGTGAGAAGGGAGGAGAGTATGACAAGAAATTCTGTCTGTTAATGTTTTTGAATAGTCATTTGAAGTAACTCACTACTTTCAGACCAGCCTATTTATTCTTTTTTCTTTTTTTCATACTCTACTCTCTTCATTTCTTTTTACAACTTTCTTTTAGATTTCCTCTAAGAAATTAGAACGTCCTCTTCATTCACTTATATTTACTTCTAATTCCAATTATTGTTTCATCTTCCTAGTCTTTCTCTAAGTACTTTTTTTGTCAGATGATTCATTTAAAATAAATGGATCCAAGTACTTTAAGACAGAGATAATTAGACTTGAAGCTTAATACCAGGAAGGAAAACTATGTCATGACAAGATGGGCTTATTTTATGGTCAAGGTGTGTTAGATTGAGTTAATCTGATTCATCAGGGTGCATGTCAATTTTTGTATTAAGACCCTTTCGTGTAACAAACACTATGAAATCATAGAAAAGAGAGACAATTGCCAACAGGTTAAATAATGATAATATAGACATAAGGATTATTATGAGGATAGTAATCCAAGTTGAGTTACTGAAACTAAATTTTCATATCTCAGAATGATGATTAAAATTTCTGCCTACCTTAGGTTGTTAGGAGGATTTAATGAGATGCCAGTGAAATCCCTTTGCAAATTATACAGAAAATAATGTTTTATTACTTTAAACAATTGAATCTTTAGGTTTATAATATTCTGAATATCAGTTAAAATAATGCCACATTGCAACTTCGTGTGAAATAAAAGTTCATTGATAAGAATTCATTGAATTCTATCTACTTAATCAAGCTAATTAATTTCCATTTAAAGTTGCAAAAATGCTACATGGTTTTCAGCCTAATAACCTATTAAGTGACCCACATGACTGTTTTACTCTGTACATGTCTCTTTTTCTGTCCATATGTTTTACAATATGCCCTTCCTTTCCATTACCTTTATTTTTGCTTCTGTGATATTATCCACATAACTGACAGAATTTAAGCTTTATTTACTGTATTGTAAACTCCAACTTTTACTTTAACTGGAATGGATAGCTTTATGTTGGTTTTTTTTTTTTTTTAATTCTTTTCTTTCCCCTCATTAATCACCCAGGGATAAAAACCTTTGAAGGCTTTACACAAGCAAAGGGCAGGTGATCTAAGAGAATCATTGTTGTTTTAATTGAGAAAGAGGCATTTTCTACAAAGTTATTAACAGCCATGCTTGCATTCTGCTGAGAAACAAGAGAGAGGGAAACTCCTGAATAGCAAGATGGTGAAAAACATGCTATTACAATTCATTCTCCAGGAAAAATTCAGGGACACGTCAGAAAACTCCGAGGTATGGCTGGAAACTCTGATCTCCACATGGTGACTGTGGAGACCACTGTGCACAGTGTCCAGGACCATCAGGAGGCTCCCTTGCCTAGTTTCAGAGGCTGAATCCTTGTGATCAATCAAGCATAACTTAATGAGTTTTGGTCATGTTCATGAAATCCTTCCTTACTCAAACGTCATTGAAGATAACCTCCTGTTTTCAGCCAAATGTTTGACAGTTTTGTATTTTATCGTTTCATTTTCACGTGTAGTTCGTGAGCATCTACAAGAGGTTAAGAAAATGAAAAACTGATTTGATTTACATTTTAAACAATGTTAGTTTATGTGAAAAATAGAAATCGCCAGCAGAGGCAGGGTGGGCATTCAAGGCTAGATGGAAGAGACCAGTTAAGAAGTTCGTCTCACTTTGGTTTATATGAGTTAACTATTTACACTTTTATATTGAGAATTATTTTAATTAAAAAAGTAAATCTTGCATTTTATCAAATCTGCTTTTAACAGTCACAACATTTATATTGTTTTCTATATTGATCTATACATGTGGTAAATGGCATTAATCTATTTTACATTTTGAACTACCCCTGTCTATTTGGAATATAGCAGCCATGGCCAAATTAATATTTTCTGTTAATATTTGATGAGATTCTGTTTGACTCTTGGATTGATGCTTCAAAGTCTCACTTTTTCATCAGTGTATTATATCAGCACAGGCTAATGGCTATTTGATGGGTTATAATTCCATGCTGTCATTATTTATACTAATCCTCAAATTGCCCTAGTTTTTGGCAAGGAGAGCTCTTTCAGGCTGGCCCCTGTGTCCTTTCAATATTTTCCCATAATTTTTTACCACTTTCTTATTTTCTGGCACAGTAAGGTGATCTTGGTTCACCTTTAACTTTCTGTTTCCTAGGCTTGAAATTTGCAATTGATCCAAGGAGGTCTGGTTCCTTTAAGCAGAAAATGGAGAATTGTACTTGAAAAACAAGATCTGGTATTGCCTACACTCATTGTTATAGAGGTATTCCTGCTCCAGTCACTCTCTGTAGACAGTTAGAAAACACATATTCATATTTGTACACACACACCTTTACATCTGTATTATATCTATTCATACATACTGAAAACCATAATTTCACACTTACATTACCATTCCAATCCAATTCCATAGTGTTTGTTTTCATTTTGTCCCTTTTTTTTATTTGTAACTCTCTTCCCGGTGAGAAACCTGACTTCAGCCATCTTTAATATATTTACGTATATGAGTCAACTGCCTGAATGAACTCATCACTGTCCCAGTGTGGATACCCTGTTCTCCCCTGTGAACTTTTACATGTAGCATAGTACCCCATGTGGTGCTCTCCTCACCCCCATCTGGTCCAACACTCTCCACTGTACAATAGCCACATGTGGACGCCCTACAACTCTGTTGGTGGTCTAACATCCTGTGCTAGGCTGTTGTCCCTTGTGTATGCTCCCTCCAATTCAATCAGGTTGGCCTTTCCTTTTAGGCTCTCCACCAGGCCATCACCTTGATTGAGCTCTAATACCCTATTCCAGGCTTGGACTCCACAGTGGCACTCTCCTCATTCCACCTGACACTCCACATCATATCACCCTCCTCCCAGCTTAGATACCCTTCTCACCCTAATCAGGCTCTTACAACCCACAACAGACAGCATCCCTACGCAAGGGAGCTGCCTTCTCATCCTTGGCTTGAATTTTCCATACAGAAAAATTGTCCTCCTCTCCTTCACCCAACTAGGGCTTCAAAACCCCATGCCAGGCTGCTTCCCATAAGTGTGCATGCCATTCTCACCCGACTCAGACTCTGGCATCCTGTGCTCAGATTCATCGACACAACTGCATTGACATGCATCCAATGACAACATTCTTGCGTTTATCATGCTCTGGAGCCCATGCTAGGTCACCCACCTGTGTGAATGTCCCTCTAAACCCATCAGGCAGTAACAACCTCACCAATAATTAGTTCTTCCAATCAGACATCTTCATCACTCTTCTTAGACTTCACTACCTGATTCTAAGAGGCAATTATTTATTACATTTTATATTTACTCAATGTTAAATATTATTGGCATTTTTTTTGCACATGGCCTCAAATTTTCATCCAGTATCTTTTGTTTTACAACTGAAGAACTTTTAATAAAATAGATGGGCTGAATTACACACACACACAAAAAACAAAAAACAAACAAAAAACTCTACTTCTCTACAGCTTTAACCCCTCTGGAGAGGGAGTGAGACAGGGCTGGTAAAAACACCATGAGATTTCCTCCCATTTAGAATATGGCTTTTTCTTAATTGGGCATTCCCATAGGTGCTGTAGATTTTGACTCCCTCTCAGATTCCTATAAGGTTATTTTCTCCTAGTTTCTAGTAGTGTTTGATATTTCCATGGGAAAACTGAGACTTGGATCTTCCTTATCTGCCATTTTGCTCGTGTCATCTTTCATTTCTAAATGATACATTTAGTTTACAGAAGTGACTGGTTTATGTGAATTTATTTCTAATATTTTGTGTGCTGTTTTGAATTTTTAAAACTTTTATTCACTCTTGTTTTATTGGAGTGATTAAGTTTTTCTTACCACCACCACCACACTCCTTTCATCCCTCTAGTGATTTGAAAGTTATATATTCTAGTCTAAAGTGAAACAATCCCTTTAAAATCTTCCTTAATGAGGCAAGAGACTTAGACTTTTTTGAGCACCCCATAATTACTTATTCATATATAATATTTGTGCAACTATTTCAATTCACTTTGTTTTTATAACCAAGTATTAATATTAGTTTATAAAATTTACAATTTAGATTTACCCAAATATTTTCTAAATTAACTAACTTGTTCATATTGTTTCCATTACATAATTTCTTCCTAAAATATATTCATAAGAATTACCTAGAAATAAAAATGTGAGTAAAATTCAATCTCTACTAGTCTCAGAATATATTTATTTTGCTTTTTTAATATGATAATTTAATAGGCATAGAATTATATAGATTGGCTATATTATTTTCTTCAGTATATTTACTTCAATAATGAATTTTTAAATTATTAAAATATTTGTTGTCTGTTTTGTTTTATAATCTTTTATGTAAACAATGGACAAAAGTGAACAGAAACAAAAAATTCTGCTCGTACACTGCTTGCATTCTATGTGGGAGATAAATATTAAACAAATAAAGAAATAAACTCATTACATTGGGTTTGCTTGACTGCACCTGGAATATCAAACCTTTTGTACTCAAAAATGTGTTTCATTGGTGTATTTAAAAATTTTTAAAACAATCTGAGTAAACAAAATGTTTGTCTCTTCTTTCCTTTCGGGTAATCTCATTTTATATTCAGTCTTATAGTTATGTCTTTGACATCCATCATTACTTCAAATAATTCACTATCTTATTTTCTCTTTTATTTGAATTACACTTAAGTATCTGCTGGACCTCTTGCTTCTGGCTGCTCCAGATTTCTTGATATATTTTCTACTATTTTATTTATGTAGTTTCTGAGCTGTCATCTATTTAATGTACTTCTAGTTCACCAACCTTCTTTGGCTGGGTAAGGTCATCTGTTTACTTGTATTTTCATTTAAACTGATAATTTAAAAGCTGAAATATATTCTTTATTTCTATAGTTTTTGCTATTCTCTCTCCATTATTAATTTCATTTCATGTACTTTACTCAAATTGTATTTTTCTTTAATATTTTCATTCATTTTAATTATAATTAAAATGACTACATTTTATATAGTTAAAATGATTAAGGTATATTTTTAATTATCCTCATTTTACAACATCAAATTGTGCTTTTAATCTTTTTCTATTTTGTTCTATGTCAAAAGTTTCTCTATCCTAGTGAAATGTATATGTTTATATATGTGTGTTTGTAATTATACAACAATAAATTTATTTTAATGAGGCTTGATTTTTTTATCTGGGGAAGAAAAAAACTCAGGTTTTTGAGGAGTATTCCTCAAATAAGTATAGAATTTGCTTCTGTTGCCTTGGTGCAAAAGTAATTGCAATTTTTACCACTACTTTTAATGGCAAGCCCAAAATTACTTTTATACCAACCTAATAGAACTACTGCTGACCTAATCCTTTTATGATGTTAATTTTTGGCTTAGAAATTTCCAGAATTCCTAATTCAAATACAGATAATGAAGACCTCAAAATGTCTTAAGAATCGGGATAGTGGTTAAGCCTCACAGGAGAAGGAGGAAAATCTTTTCTTCATCCAGAACTTTCACATTTCCCTTTAACATCTACCTGAGATATTGGTTCATTTTCTAACTGAAGCCATAACACTTTGAAGGTAATAGATTTATACAGCATTATCCATTCTAACATCTTGGCTCATCTGTCTCTGAGTGGACATTAAAACCAAATGCCCAGATTAGTAAGATCGAAATTCTTCATCCCCACCCAGGAAGCTCCAGCATTAGTTTGTACTCTGATTTTTAGTATCTCCTTAATTGTAGCGTGTGCATTTTTTTTTATTCTATCTTCTTTTCTTAAAACATACACAAATTAAACAAAATATTTCTTTTTACATTTAAATAATTGGCTACATACACCCTAGTTTTATTTGTGTGTCCATTTGTTGGTTGGCTTATTTCATTATGGCTAAAAAATAAGCAACCATGGATTCACCCTGTGAACCTTGTGCATGTCTCCTGATGCACACATGTTAAAAAGCTCTGTGGGCTATGTACATAAGAGAATGATTGCTGGAATGAAGGCTATGTAAATGTTCAATTACATGTAATGCCAAACCTTTTTCAAAAGTGTTGTGAAAATATGAGCTTGTTTGTGTTTGTCTTTTATCTTTGGGATTTTCAGAATTTATATTTTTGGCCAATCAAAATGTATGGTCTTGGTTTGCATTTTCCTGATCAGAAATAAGTTTGAACATGTCTAATATACCTATATTTTTGGTTCCATATATTTTTGTTTCTAGTAGATGTATTTCAATTGTCCTCTGTTCATTATTTCATTAGTATTTTTCTCTTATTTTAATAATTTATAGGCGTTGCTTTTGCATTAATATTGAGCCTTTGTAAGATGTGCGTATTGCCAACATCTTTTCACAGTCTATAATTTTACTTTTCACTTCTTTTCAATTGTTTTATGAGGTACAAAAGCTTTTATGTTTAATAGTTAAATTTGTCAGTCCTTTATATCACGTAAAGTCAGGGAAGTGTTTGAAATAGCATTGACTGTCAAGATGCTTTTGAAAAAAATGAGATTTCAGGTAACTTACTAAATTTTTTTCATAATTTTCTTGATGATATATGGGAGAAAATATACACAATAGCTGTACCTTTTAAATCCCACTGTTAAAATAGTTTATTTTTTTTCCAAAGTGAGTTAATGATGAAGCATTTTCCTGTGTGGGCTTGAGGGCACAATCTGTCTTCATGGGAAGCTTCCTCAGAACCACCAATGTGAACCCCTGAAGGTGCCTCCTTTTAACAAACCCTACAGTTAGCCTCAATATTAGGCTTAGATTCCTGGATCAGTTCCAATTTGGAAAATACACACTGCTTACTAAAATGTCTGCTGCAGTTTGAATGCAATGCAGAGTATTTCTTCACTTTTCATAAAACCTTCAATATGATCTCAAATATATTAAAATATATTTTAATCTCCAGGGTCAATGATGATGTTCAGGGTTGTGTATTCTTTTTCATGACATAGTCAAAATAAAACTTTGCTGTTTCAAAAATACATACATAGTTTGAATACATTCTTATTTCATTTAACCTGTATGTATTTACTGTCAAAAAGTCTTTAGGTAATTTTCAGATAGGATAACTGAGGTACGTAGGTAGATAGATAATTGATTGATAGACAGATATACATATGTATGTATACACGTGTATATATATACACACACACACTAGTAAAAGCATTAATTTCAAATGATCAGTTCTGGATTAGCACAATTTCTATACTATATAACCTGAGTCTAAACTTTAGATTTATGCAGATTTATAGAGAGTTGAATATTCTAGAGCAACACAGAGAAAGATTGGAGATACCTCTTTCTAAGAGGTATCTTTCTAAATTTGTAATCTGACCTTAGTAGATCACCCATTAGAGCAAAAATCCAATATCAAAATGCATAAATGTTGTAAAGTACAATCCTACTAAGATTCTGTCCAGAAAATCAAAATCGTGGATTGAAAAATGTTATTTGGGCTAGCTTAACAACTGAATTGATTGACTGTATGACTAAATGTATTGAGATAAGAGAATGGCAGTCAAAACATGGACACAGATAAATATTTTATATTTTGAATTTCTCAAAAAATTTTAACTATACTATTACATTCATATACTGATTCCTTTTCAAATACACAAAGTGAAATTACCTATCCTTCACTCACTACATAACCTCACTTAGACACACGAAAAAAATCTATCTTTGATACTATACATTCTAAAAAGTAGCCCATTAGGAAAAAAGAAAAGAATCCCTGGCATAAATGGGACAACGTTGGTAAACTAGATAATTTTTTATTGGTTTGACTAGTGCTCAAAATCATTTTCTGAGTAGAAATAAGAAGAAGAATAGCCTATAACTGTTTCTTTGCTCTATCTAGAGCAAGTTTAAACAGGCCAAAATAATCTCGTCTATTTCTCTGGAACTATGTGAAGTTTCGATAAAACACAGGAGAGTAATTTTTATCAGGTGGCCCTATATTTGGCCAAAATGAAAAACCTGTTCCCAATCTTATTTCTGATGAACATATCAAAACGACTGTTGTATGCCTCATCTTTTTAAGAAAGCATATGTTAAACAGGGCAGGCAAAGATAAACTTTAAAAGGATTCACTTGTCCTAACAGCCCATCTGTTTCATACTCCCCGCAGAGCACGTCTCTTTTCTGGGGTCCCTTTCAGGTGCGCTCTTACCTTATGTAACACTCTCTTTATTGTAAGTTCATGCTGTGACCCTGTCAGAATTGCTACAGCAGGGGTGACCTCAGTAATGACCATCCACAGCCTGCCAAGCTAACTTGGTCAGTGTTAGCTGATTAAACTTTTAACAACATCCCCTGTGCGATAAAGGGCAAAATGACAACTTTGCCCATCGTCAAGGTGTCTGTATAATAAACTAATTAGTAAACCACACAGTCTGTGGAGCTTTTAATGAGTGCTATCGGCTGGCCTCTGTAATAAAAACCCAGTCTGCCCCCTTTTGGGATTCAATTAAGGCACAGACTGTCATATGCTCGGTCTAGCTGATCAATGAATCCATTCCGACCTTTGTCGGAGCTGTTTGCAAGGTCAGTGGCAGTAGTGAAGAAAGCCAGCTTGGTAAAGGAGATATACCCAACAGCGGCCGACAGGCTCCAAGTCCAGTTGTTAATATCCTTGTGGTCATTTGACATCAGCAGAAGTTTCTCTCATTCAAAGGTTAGCTGAAAGAGAAGACGGCAATGAAAAAAATATATATTGGTATTTTTTCACAGAAAGGTCCTTCTGTTATTAAAAAATGATCATTAGTCTGTTAACATCTAGTTTTACCTTGCGGTATCTTCCTTTTCTTCACCCGGTGGAATAGATGATCCAAGTTTTGTTCTTCCAAATATAACTTATTGATTTAATTCTTTTCCAGAAGTGAAAACAAATGTAACCTTTATGAAATGTAGTTCTGTTTTTATGATTCAGGATGCTGAGGTTTTTACAACGGAATTAAATGAGAAAACATGATGTTTCTTATTAAAAGTCTATGAAGTCAGGAAAGTTTTATTATAATTAAATGTTTTTAGTACTCTATAATTTTGGATATTGCAGGATTCTTCGCGTCTACATCTCAAACCTTTTTTTTTTTTTTTACTAATTTGAAAATCCCCATATTTATCTCTACACAAAAATCTTCAAAAATAAAGTCATTTTAAAGATATTTGATAGTTTGACTGAATATTTTTCTATTTTGATAAGTTACATAAGGAGAAAATAATTGTAAATTCTGTGGGTTGTAGCATTCCCAGACTTAATATTTATGGATTTTAGAGTGATCCTAAATATCCATGAGAATTAGCAATCTATAATTTTATTTATACCTAGGATTGAAATGCTTTACTGTCAAACTGTGAGATGCAAAATTTCAGAGCTGGAGAGTGAACCTAGCTGACTGCTCAGCAGCCACAACCTAAAGTACCACTGTTGTTGTTGTATATGCAATGAAATTTGAGAAGTCCTATAGGATATTGCTATTTATACTTAATATAAGGTAAAATATATTATAAATGTAATTTAAGATTTCAGGAATTTATATATAAAAGTGTATGTATATCAAGATTCTACAGTTTACTTTTTTTTTTTTTTACAAAATGAGCATTTATGTTCAAATTGTGTGGCAATGACATTCAAATTGAAACATTTTAAAGTTCAAACATTTCAATAAACATGTTTGCATAAAATGAAGAGTCTAATTAAAATTGAATGATCTGCACCTTTGTTTGAGTAACATTGGTATGATTTTTAAGCATTATAAATGAAGATACCATGAAGTCTAGGAATTCTAACTATTAAAGGTTTATCGTAAGGGAATAGTTATACAGCTATAGAATAGGCAATTAGTAAAATATCCACTGCAGAGTTCATTTTAGTAGGAAACAATAGTGTAAAAACTAAATACCCAACCATAGGAGACTACATATTAAAAATGGTAAGTATGTACACTTAGCGAAATATTGTGCAGCCCTTAGAAATGATGATTCAGGGCCTTTAGTCATAGTCATAGAAAAAGATCCATGCATTTGTCAGTGAAGTGACCAGTGTGAAAAGCAATATGCTTACATTTTTATTATGCCTATTTCATAGTATATATTAAATACATATAAATAAAATATATGTACATGTATATTAGTATATCAAGTACACATGTGTACATGAATATATCTGGAAATATACATGCATAGGTATGTCTATATATATGTATGCACCATGTACATATATAGACAAATCAATAAAAATACATGTATATACATACTCATAAGGGTACGTTCCATTTTTTACATTCAATATTTTCTGATTTCTTCTAATTACTTTTAATAATGTTTTTATGAGGAAAATTTATTATTTAATATTTGCATATTTTGAGAACAGGTCTTGCTGTATTGCCCAGGCTGGAGTGCAGTAGCATGATCACTGCAACCTTGACGTCCCGGGCTCAAATGATCCTCCCACCTCAGCTTCACGAGTAGCTGGGACTAGAGACACATGTCGCCATGCCTGGCTAATTTTTTTTAATGATTTTAGAGGCAGGGTCTCCCTATGTTGCTTAAGCTGGTCTGAAACTCCTAGGTCCAAGTGATCCTCCTGCCTCGGCCTCCCAAAATGCTGGGATTACAGGCATGAGCCACTAAGCACAGCTGTCATCAGGAAATTTTAAAAAACATGCATTCTGAAAAAATTTACTCAATTTAAAATGAAATTGCGTATCAATTAAAAAATTAAAATAATTTTAAAAATAAATATAAAATATGAAATTAAATATCTGCAATGCATTTTTAAATTATAAATTATATTACAAATAAATATATTTTCCACATTTTTTCCATAATACTGTTTATTTGGTAGTATTTTCATATAAAATTTATCTAGAAATATATATATTTAAACTCAAAGTTTAGCTTGAGATTCAACATATATTTAGATGAAAATTTTATATATTACAGACTTAACTAAATCACTCAATCATAGAAGAGTAGACTTTCATAACTGGAATGAATTGCCTAGAAAACTGCCACCATTTTATTTAATCTCTTTGGAAGTGGAGTCCAGAGAGACAATGTTATTTCATTGAGATTATACTCAAGCACATTAGAAGCCAAAGGAAAAGTCTTGTGGCTTAGTGAGTTTAGGGTTGGGGGATGATGATCTAAAAGGAAGATATAATCGAAAAAAATTCTTGATTTTTGAATTAGACATTTTTAATTTATCTTTTACTAGGATCAACCCTATCTCTTAAACATAACCTCATACCCTCACACAACATATATATAAACACACACACACAGATACCAAGTGAGAATTAACTAAACAAATTAGTGTTTTTGTGATAACTCAGATCATAGACATATATCTGAAAGGACATATCATCTCAATTTTCCACAGAGCTTAAGTTCAAAAAATGTTATCAGTGCAATTCTAAGGCATAAGAAGGAATGGTCTGTGCCTTATGAATCATTAATTTTTTTCAGTGAGAATGTTGAGTTTTTCATAAGTACAGATGCTGCATATCTGGTTTGATCATCTTACTCATGTGACAAATAGACATCAGGTTTCTTCATCATAGATGCTTTTTAAATATTTGTTTTAAAAACTGTAGTTGGTCAGTTTGGGTTTAAATAAGTTGATATTGGGGGTAGGGGTAGGCAAAGGTTAGGGGGATAATGAGGAGAAAACACTTCCCATGTTCCCCAAACTAAATGTATTACATAACTTGGCATCAAATCGTGTGTTTATTGTCTTTTTCCAGGTTGCCAAATTTCTGACTTAATTGGACTAGTCCTGCAAAATTATGTCTTTGGAATCTATGACTTTATATCGAAGTTAAGTTGCAGCATAAAGAAAAAAAGAACACAAGGTTTGCTAATTCAAGGATGTCTTAATGTTTTAAATCTACCAATATACTATTCAAGTAATTTGATTTCAATTGGGTAAGAAATTATATTTATACAAACTATTTAAATTAAATATTCATGCTCAACATATTGAACATTTTCATAAATACAAAATATAAACGTCCTGTGATTGCTCATGACAAAGTGACCTTTGGTGCCTTCACAGATACAATTTCCTTTGTGTTTGATATTATCATATTTCTACTCATACTACAAAGCACCTAACACAGTAAAGGTATGTTATAATTAAAGTAATAATAATGATAAATACCTGATTTTTGTTGGAATACTGATTTTTATTGGAATACTCATGACAGACATTACTAACACTGGAAGTATATTAATCCACAGAAATTTCTAAGCTTTATATTGTAAAATCAGTCCAGCTCCACTTCTTACGAGATATAGAAGGTAAAGGGAAATAATTAACTCTGTTCGCCAGATACTACATGAGACATTTTATAGCTATTGTGTCATTTAGGTCTTACAGCAATATTGTGAAATAAGTACTTATCATTATTTTTAATTAGAAGATAAAACTAAGATTTGCTCAATTATTAAATACTAGACTTAATTGATAATATTATTTTATAATTAAATGTGCCCTTTCAGATTTGCCAATATAATCAAGTATTCCCTGTAATTACTATATTAATTTTTCTATGTATATTTATTTAACTCCAACATGCAAAGTACTTAGAAGTTAACATTCTCTTCTAATAAGAAAAAGCTGGATGAACTCAAACCCAGTAACTTTTATTTGACCTACCAGAAAACCGAAATTGCAGGGCAAAATAACACCCTGAAATCTGGAGAGACAGATGCATCTACAGAAATGTAACAATTGATATCTACTAACTTAGAGGAAAAGCCACTGATAAATGAGGGCACTTAAATGAACTAATATGGCACTTTAGACTTGGAGGAATTGCTGGAGGCTGTGGACTAGCATGAAAATGAGAAGCTTCTGGAGGATACAGTCTTAGATTCCCTTACTTACATGGGTTTTCCTTTCAGGGACCCTACTTGGCTCTGACAGTGGGGGAAGAAAGTAACTACTGTCAAACTCTCCCAGACCCCCTTCTCCATTAAAAAAAAAAAAAAAAAAGGTTACCCTCCAGAGAAACATACTTTGCCAAAGTTCAATTCTCAAGCCTTTTCCTAGCAAAAGAAAGAAATTCGCTCCCACTCAAGCCCTCTTCAGCTTTCTTGTCTCTTCTAAGGGGGGAAAATAACATAGTCAACCAGATTCTGAAATTCCAGTGAATGCATTGCAAACTCTGTAGCAAAAGAAGAAAGGAGAGAATGGGTGGAAAGCGGTGCATTGCTGGGAAAAGGGGGAGAAGGCCATGCCACTGGAGAAACAATTGTGACCATCTCAAGCCAGAGACACAGACCTATTAAAAGGCTGAGAGTCAATCATTAGACTATAGAATGTTCCCTCACCCTGCACCCTACCACCAACATCAGCAGGGCTCCAGTATAAAAGCAACACATTACATTTAGAAAAGCTACACTTCCTGATGGGTCCAAAAGGCTAAATATCAAGCATTGAGAAAAACACAAGGGCACTAGAGGAATTGGAAGCCGTACCTATAGTTACAACAATCATTAAAGATAGTCCTCTCCTTAGCCAGATCAATACAAATTCTCTCACCAAAGGCCTTTTTTACCTCAGTTCCTTTTACTCATTACAACATTTGGCTTTCTACAAAAAGTTACAAAGCATGCCAAAAGGCAAGAAAAAACACTTTTAAGAGAAAATGTCATCACCACAAGAAGACTCAAATATGATACATATGTTGAAATTATCAGGTAGGAAATTTAAAATAACTACATGTTAAGAGTGATAATACAAAAATAAACCATTGCATTGCATAATGCAAGCAGAGAGAGAAAATTTTAAGAATCAAAAGTATATACTACAAATCAAAAATACAGTAACAGAAATGAATGTTTTTTGTGTGTTCATCAATAGACTTAACACAACTGAGAAAAGAAGGGGAAAAGAACCATTGAACTTAAAAATAAGTAGACACTTTCTAATCTTAAAGGCAGAGTTAAAAGGATGAAATATCAGAACAGAACATACAAGAACTGTAGAAAAACATCAAAAGGTATAACTATGTGTTATTGGAATACCAGAAGAAAACGAAAAAAGACAACATGGCAGAATGAATATTTGAAGTCATAATGGCCAAGTCTATTCAAAATTAATAATCTCCAGTAAACCAAAGATCCAGGAAGCTCAA
This sequence comes from Papio anubis, assembly GCF_008728515.1. Lineage (NCBI taxonomy): Eukaryota > Metazoa > Chordata > Mammalia > Primates > Cercopithecidae > Papio > Papio anubis. Next base: position 16,731,253 of record NC_044984.1, on the reverse strand, counting down.
AGAACATCACTCAAGGTAAGAACCAAACTACCCAAAGCAAACAAAATACTGACATGCTTAGGCATATCATATTCATACTGTAGAATACAAAATACAAAGAGAAAATGTTGAAGGAAGACAGAAGGGGAATAAAACCACTTGAACTATGGAAGAACAAGGATAACAACTGTAATGGTCTCTTTATTATAAAGCACACAATCAAAAATAGAATGGAGCAAAATATTAAAAAAATTTTAAAAATGATTAATTTAGAATTCTATATTCAGAAAAACTATTGTGCAAAATGTAGGAGAAATAAATATTTGGGCAAACAAAAACTAAGAGAATTTGCTATCAGCTGATGTTCCTTGCAGAGAAATTTTTTTACAAGTTCTTCAGGCTGAAGGAAAATGACATAGGACAGAGACATGACTATGCATAAAGAAACAGCTTTTAAGAGGACTTATGTGGAGGTAAATCATATATTTATATATATTTACTTTTCTTATCATTAACTAATCTAAATGATAGCATTTTGAAGTAATAATAGTAAAGTGTTGGGTGGTTATAGAATAAGTTATGTGAAATGAATGACAGCAATGTCATAAATGATGGAAGAATGGAGAATACTCTGAGATGCTTACACTACATGACTACATGTGAAGTGGTATAGTGTTATTTGAAAGAGAACTAAGATTAGCAAATTATATACAGAACACATATATTTATATATTATAAAATGTATATATATTATATATTATAAATTATAATTTTGTAAGGATGTATAAATGCCATGTTAACAGAACAGATGAAATTAAGTAATATAAACTGTTCAATTAAAACCACAAAAGACAGAAAATGAGTAGAAAACAAGGACAAAAGAACAAACATCATAGAAAACAGTTAAGAACATGTCACATGTAAGTTTAAATATATGAGTAACTATTACTAATGTGAATGGTCTAAAAACAGCAAGGAAGGGAAGATACTGTCAGATTGGATAAAACAAGACCCAATTATATGTTGTCTATAAAAACCTACTTTAGGCCGGGCACGGTGGCTCACACCTGTAATCTCAGCTTTATGGAAGGCAGAGGTGGATCACCTGAGGTCAGGAGTTCAAGAGCAGCCTGGCCAACATGGTGAAACCCCATCTTTACTAAAAACACAAAAATTAGCCAGGCATGTGTGGTGGCGGGTGCCTATAATCTCAGCCACTTGGGAGGCTGAGACAGGAGAATTGCTGGAACCTGGGAGGCAGAGGTTGCAGCAAGCCAAGATCATGCCATTGCACTCCAGCCCATGCCAACTACAGTGAGATTCCATCTCAAAAAACAAAACAAAAGAAAAAACCTACCTTAAATGCAACCACAGGTAAGTTAAAAAGAAAGGAGAAATATATACCATGTTAATTCTAATCAAAAGAAAGCAAGTCTGGTTGCATTTATTTCAGACAAAGCCGACTTTAGAATAAGAAAGATTACTGAGGACAAAGAGGGTCATTACTTAATCATTAAGAGATTAATTTTCCAAGACACCACAACCTAAATGTGTATGCGCCTACTGGAGGGTTCTTCAGAGAAATAGAACCAATAGAATAGATAGATGATTGATAGATAGATAGATAGATAGACAGACAGACAGACAGATAGATGGGAGGGGATTTACTATGAGGATTTGTTCATAGGATTATGGAGGCTGAGAAGTCCCATGATAGACCATCTGTAAGCTGGACAAACAGAAAAGCCAGTAGCATGTGGCTCATCCAATTCCAAAGATTCCAGAAGGAGGGAAACTGATTTTATTAACTCTCAGTTTGAGGCCAAAGACCTGAGAACCTGGAGGTTCACTAGTGCAAGTCCTAGAGTCCAAAGGCAGGAGAACCTGGGGTTCTGATGTCCAAGGACAGGAAAGAAGGGTATTCCAGGTCCAGAAAAAAAAGAGAGTAAATTTGCCCTTCCTTTGCCTTTTCATTCTGTGTGCTCAGCGGCTTCATGGTGTTGATTCACATTGGGTGTGGGCAGATCTTCGTTGTTCAGTCTATTGATTCAAAAAAAAATCTCTTCCAGAAACACCCAGACATACTCAGATATAATGTTTTATGACATGAGCTCTCAAGGTATCCCTTAATCCAGTCAAATTGACACCTAAACTTAATCATCACTGCACCTAAGGAAAAGAGGCAACACTGATAGAACTGAAAGAGTAAATAATCAAATACATTATCATTGTTGGGGACTTAACACCTCTCTGTCAGTAACTGATAGATCAGACAGGCAGAGATCAGTAAGAATACAGATGACCTTAACAGCCTTCTCAATCACCTTAGCCTAATTAACATTTATACAATATTACATTTAACGAGAGCACCAAACATAATCTTCTCAGGTTCACATGGAACATGAATTAAGATAGATCCTATTCTGGGGCATAAAGCACACTTGCACAAATTTTTAAAAATATACAAAATATATTTTGAAACCACAATGGAATTAAACTACAATTCAATTAACTAAAAAAAGCAGAACAATCTCCAAATATTTAGAAATTAAGCAATATACTGCCAAATAATTCACAGCACAAAGAAGAAACCTCAAAAGAAATTTTGATATATCTTTGTGAATTGAATTAAAATGAAAAGACCATTCCTCAAAACATTAGGGATCTAGCAAAAGCAGACTTAAAAAGAATTTATAAGACTATATTTATTTAAAAGCTGAAAGAATATAAAAATAAATAAGCTTCCAGAAAAGAAATTATAAAGCCAATAAATAATGCAAGGGCAATATACTAAATTCCTTTCCTATATAACATCAATTAACAATTTCACTTTGAAATTTCAAAAAAACCCCACCATTTATAGTAACAACCTTCCCCCACCCCAGTCCCACAAAATAAGTACATGAGTGTGTAAATCTGACAAAATGTGGATAGAAACAATATGTTGAAAGTACGAAACAATATAAGAAAATCCAAGAACATCTAAATAATTGGAGAGGTATTCTATTAATATGTCAATTCCTTCCACCTGTGTCTATGAACGTAATGCATTCCCAATAAAACCCCAGTAAGATATTTTTAAGATATCAAAACATTAATTTAAAAATGTATATGGAAAGGCAAAGAACCTGGGGTAGCCAACACAATAATAATGAATAACAGAGTTGGAGAACTCACATTATCTATTTTTAATATTTACCATAAAACTATGGTAAATAAGAGATTGTGTACTAGCAAAAGAATAAATACATAGATTAATGAAATAGAATTGAGAGCATAGATAAACTGACACAAATGTAATGAACTAACTTTTAATAAAGTTACTAAGGCAATTACATGGAGAATAGCTAGTCTTTTCAAAAGATGGTGCTGGAAAAATTGGATGTCAATATGCAACAATAAGAAAAAAACTCAGAACCTACATACAGACCTTACATCTTACACAAATTTAAAAACAATAGATCATAGACACAGATGTAAAATGCAAAATTATAAAATTTCTAGAAGAAAACATAGGAGAACATTTAGGAGACTGTGGGTTTGCTGCCAAGTTTTTGATACAATATCAAACGCATGTTTCATGAATAAAAACATTTGCAAATTGAATTTTAAAATTAATTTTTTTGTTGTATTAAAGGTGTTGTGAAAAGAATGAAAACACTAGCCACAGACTGAGAGAAAAATCTCTGCAAAATACAAATCTGATAAAGGACTTATTTCCAAAATATATAAAGTTGTTTCTTAATGTTATTAAGAAAACAAAAGCACAGTTAAAAATGGCCAAAAGATCTAAACATCTGCCTCACCAAAGAAGATATACAGATGGCAAATAAGCATTAGACAAGATGATCAAATCATTTGTCATTGGGAAAAGGTGTAAATTGAAATACAAAATTAGATATTACAGCACATCTAATAGCATGGTTAAAGTCTAAAACTGTGACAAAGCAAAAGCTGACAAAATGTAGAACAACTGGAACTTTCATTTCTGATAGGAACTTTATTGCTGCTGGTAATGAAAAATGGTATAGCTATTTTGAAGACAATTTGGTAGCATCTTATAATACTAAACAATGTCTTATCTTATGATCCAGTACTCATGCTCCTAGGTATTTACTCAAATGAGTTGAAAACTTATGTGTATTCCAGATCTACATATTAATGTTTATAGCACCATTATTCATAATAGACTCAAACTGGAAGTGACCAAGGTGTCTTTCAATAGGTGAATGGATAAATAAGTGAATAGGTAAACTGTGGAATATACATACACTGGAATACTGTTTAGCAATAATAAAAAATGGACTATCAAGCAAAGCAAAAACAAGGATGAAATTTTGGCAAAGGCAAAAATATAGAGAAAGTAAACAGATTAATGGTTGCCAGAAATTTGGAGAGAGTTAAATAGGTGAAGCACAGAAAATTGTTATGTCATTGAAACTATTTGTATGTGACTGTAATGGTATAGTCATCACACAATGTACTTGTCAAAACCTACACCTTCACAGAACAACATGTGAGCCTTACTGTATGCAGATTTTTAAAACTCACTTAGAAGGTCAGGGATACCGGGATAGAATGCAGGCTGTGATAAAAGAATCCAATCTAACAAGTGCATGAAACAACATCAGTGAAAAGAGTTGGGTGAAAGTAACCTTGGAAATGAGTGGAGTCTAAAACTAAAGGCAAAGGAAACTGGACATAAGCACTTTAGCTGATAAAGTTGCTTCCCACAGGAGTATAGGATAACAATTCTAAAACATACATAAACACATATAACACAATTTAATAAATGGTAAATAATGGAACCCAACTTATCACTGTTATAGTGGTAGGTTACTGACAAGAACCTGTTGACTAGAGTTGGAGACATCAATATAAAGTCATATTTATCTTAATGAGTATATATAAATAAGCAGAACACATGTACTGGTATTTATGAAAATGTAAACATGGATTAGTGTACACACATATATTACACTCTTCTGTCAACAGAGAAGTATAGTAGCAATGACACCATGGCAGCAATGGGTACAGCTAGTTCCCAGGTTTGAGATTCTAATATCATTTTCCAATAAAAATAACAAGGGTTTTTTTTGTTTTTTTGTTTTTTTTTGTTTTTTTTTTTTGAGACGAAGTCCCACTCTTGTCCCCCAGACTGGAGTGCAATGGCACCATCTCGGCTCACTGCAACCTCTGCCTCTCGGCTTCAAGCGATTCTCCTGCCTCAGCCTCCCATGTAGCTGGGATTACCAGTGTAAGCCACTGCGCCCGGCCAACAAGGGCTCTTTAGAGAAGTGGCTAGATTCTAAGATATGAGCAAGTAATATGCAAGATGAGCCTAGAATGTCTTCTAGTGCCAAAAAGCAAGGAAGTATGTGCTATAAAAAGACAACAAACAAGCACCAATGGGAATATGTCAAAAGGACAAAAGACTCAAAGAATCCCCAATAGCCAAAGATGGAACCATAGGAGCAACAAATACAATGCCATTGAATTATCACACAAAATATAAAATATCTATAAATCTATACTGATATAAATAAATAGATAGACAGATAAATAAATGGAGAATAGGCAAATAACCCATCAAGATGAATTGCAAAAACTTTATGTGGATAATCCACTGTCACGGAGACTGAGAATAAATTCCCTGTCTTTAAGTATAGGCTGCACATTACTACTTCTGAAGAATACATTAAAAACAAGGAGAGGGAGTATAATATGTCACAGTGGAGAAAACAGAAAAATTTGACCTTACAAAGATGATTAAGGGTAACACCAACCATGGTAGATTTTGTTGCTATAATGCACCCCTGATGTGATGTGAGGTGATATGATGAGAATGACAAATTAGCTCTTTGGTTTTTCCCTTAGAATCTATAAGTCCAGTCTAGTCATAAGGAAAGTATCAGCTAAATACCAACTGAGGGACATTCTACAACATACCTGACCAATAATCCTCAGAACCGTCAAAGTCATTAAAACAAGTTAAATCTGAGAAAGTCACAGCAGAAGGTGCTTAAGGGGAAGTCACAACTAAATGTATCCTGGATAATATCCTGGAGGGGAAAAGGGAAAATCTGTAAAAATTAAAGACATCTTAATAAATTGTAAACTTTATTTTATAGCAATGTTTCAATATTGGTTTATTAACTGGAACAAATAGTCCACAGAAAGGTGAAATGTCAGTAATGTAGGGAACTGAGTGTGGAATACATGAAACCTGCCTGCCGTATTTTCACAATGTTTCTGTAAATCTAAAACCATTCTAGAATAAAATTAAAATTTAAATAAAAGTCTAAAAAAAAATCCATGGTAGCTAGACATGCAGGAAGGGAATTCCGAGAGATTAGACAATGACCATATCATGGAGTATTATGAAGGCCATGTTATCACAGAGATATTGTGTACTCTGTTGATTGGAAGCCTTGGTGATGTTATGATTTTATTTCCATTTTAAAAAGACAACACAGGATCTCATGTGGCATACAGATTACTGGATGAAAAAAACTGAAAGTCAACAAACAAAGAACTATTTGAAAGCTACTAAAAGAGTTCCGAAGAGAAACACTGGTGGTCTTGATAAGTAGAACTGACGGGAGATGAAAGACCTGTGGAATATGAGACAGGGTTCATGGGACAAGCTAACGATTTTTGTTCTGTGCACACTGGTGTAATAATGGTAGCATTTTCTACTATAGAGACGTTGAAGAAAAATCCTGTTTGAATGTGGGGTTGCCAATTAAATATCACAGCAATTCTGTTAGTTTCACATCATAGCACCCATTTTTCTTACACACAGAGGAAAGGTGGCTGAGAGACACTGAAATTCACCAAAATTTTATACCTAAAAGCATTACAGCTGAGACATCATCTCATATGAGTCCAAAACATCTGATCTTTGCATATTTCACATTGTTTACTCTCTGGCATTGGGGAGAATAAATTTCTTTCTCTGTCTCTACGATTTTCAAGGTAAAGTCTCTGTGGCTATTGGCCTACTAGCCTTTCAAAAACATGTGTGAAAACTTTCCAAATGAGAGGAATTCAGTAATATTATCTCAAAATCTACTTTCACCTTTTGGTTTCCTTGAGAATGCAAGGCAAAGGGGCTTAACTTTACTTCTAGCAAAGGAGGGAGAAATTTTCACCATCTTCTGGTAATAAAATAATATACAGGTTGGTATATGTCATTTGATTCAAAATCTAGGGCTGCATTAGCACTTCTGTGGGCCCTACTCACTTTTGACTTTGTATGCCCCTTCTATTAAAAGCATATTCGAAATTATATTTTACACTACAGTTGCAATAATAATAATATATTAATGTTATACCGTAACATTTTCTTTGATGATCTACAGTACCTATAATGCCTAATAGGTAAGTCAACCGGGTTCATATCTCTGTGAAGAAGGTTCCTACAGTGTTAAGGTGATGAACAATAGAAGATATAGCTTACCCCAAATCACAGGTTCTAGAGTTTTCCAAATGAGAATTATTTCAATTCATGATGATGGTCTATAAAATCAATAACTCATTACAGATTACTAAAGCATATCCTCTGGCCCCCAAACTTTTACTAATATAGTTTTTTTTTTTTTTTTTTCCAATGAGGGATGCAATTCTTTTGAACACCAGTAACAGTTTTTTTAGATTAAGCCAGCACGTTTTCTTTCCTTAGATGGTTTGTGACATTTATATTCATTTGGAAACCCTGATTTTACTCAACTTATTAATGCTGTTGTTCGTATTTTATTATATTTTTCTCATCTCATTGTTAAAAGGAACAGGACTTTAAAAAAATTTGTGTGTATGTGTGCATTTCTTGCCCAGATATTATGGGCAAGAACTGCTTTCTCAAGTTTTAACTTACATAGTGCATCTGGGACACATTTTCTGCTCTTTTAGGCTTGCCATAAACAAGTAAGTTTAAATATCTCAAGCATTTGGTCTTTGCCCTAAATATGCTAAAGCAAGGGAAATATTTTTTATTAATAATTTTACCTTTTCTAAGAAAGTCATCACATAAGAAGGGCAGCACATTAATTAATTAATACATGTACCCAGAGGAAAATCAAACAGTTGAAATAATAAATGTGGACATGTCTCTGAATATTTGAATAGAATTTTATTATTTAAGTTACTAGCAAATTTAATCTGTAGTCTCAGGCAAGATAATGCTTGGAAGTGTTTTATTCTTAGAACTGAGAATTCTAGATACCTAAGAGTTTATACTTTTGCTCTTTAAAATGTATTTTAATTACGAAGAATGGAATAATTTTAAAGATGATCAATTACTACATTTTTAATAGAATTGATATATTGCACTGATGACACAAAGACATTATTTTAAACACATTATTGTTATATGTTGATATCTATATGTATTTTTAGGATCCCAAAAGGCACTTGGATTGTTTTATCCAACTTAAAAAGTTTCTAGACACTTGTACATTTTGAGGCGTTACAATACTTCCATTAGTAGTATAAGATCAATCAGGGAAAGGCGGTTTGTGGCAGAAAATGTGCTTCGTTTTGGACATGTCGCATTTTGTTATTGTAGAGATTATAAAATTAAAAAGCATTAAATGAAACAAAGTAACATAAGTTATCCTAGTCTGCCGACATGTCATGCTGAGTTTTCAAAAATGTTATTTGCAAATAAGAGTGCATCAGACTACCTGAGTAAAATTTATTTTAAAAAATCCTTTTTTCTTAGGCAACATTTGACAGAGTTTATCAAGGTCCCCAATAGCAGCAATGTTGCTAACCATATGGACTGTTAATTGCTTCAGTAAATAAGCATGTAAAGTGTATATTTATATTTAATATTTCAAGTAAAAGTGACCTACATGAATAGAAGAAGAAAAATTTGCAAATGTATAGGCTGTTAATTAAATGACATGAAAAGGGCAAAATTGAGCAAGGCAAGTGGATATGTTTGAAAGATAGTTTTTTTTCCCTGTTTCTTCTTAAATTCTCTCTATAAGGTTATCACTTTTATTTCTCAATTTATTGAAACTACTTGCATCAAAGTCACTGATTCTTCCACATTCATAAATCCAATTGTGAATTCTCAGTCCATATCTTATTCTACAAACAGCATTGGAACTAGGAGATCAGAGTTTCCACTCCCTGCTTTAGCACCAAACTCTTCAATTAGAATTTTTCAGAGAATTTCCTTACGTTAATTTTCTTTCTCCTCTTAAATTCACCCAGTCTGAAACATTTAAATGCCACCCATGTGGTATAACTTGAACATCTCACTTGAATTGAAGACCCCTATATCTACCTGATTACTTAATGTTTCCATTGAATGTGTCATAGAATTCTCAAACTTTGCATGTTGAAATTTGATCTATATTCACAAACTTGCTCCATCTATAGTGTTTCTTGTCTCAATGGAAAGACTGTTTGGTTCTAGTTAAGGCCAAAATGCCTTGAAGAAATAACAACTCTTCCTCCTCATATATCATATGCAACTAGTCAAAAACTGCTATTGAATCTACCTTTAAAATATATCCAGAATATGATTACTACTCACTACCCTGGTCATAGCCACCATCCTTTTTCCCAAGTATTATTGCAATAACTTTATCTGTCTTCCTGCTTTCATCCTTGCTCCTTCTAAAATCTGTTCACTGCAGAACAATGACACAAAGTCATTCAAACTTAGTGAAACCAGTTCATTGTGTGTCTGTGTGAGAGTGGCAGTAGCGTAAGTGTTGAAAAATGTTTATGTCATTGATTTTGGTCTGTAATGTTAAGGTAGAGCCAACAGGATCTGCTGAAGTATCTGGTGAATGTTGTCAAGTGTAAAAGGTGTCAACAAAAAGAATGAGTGGCCTGAGCAAATAGAATAGAGTTGTCTCTAACTGAGAAGGAAAGACCGAGGAGAAGAAAATTTAAGGAGGAAAAAGATGGGCAGGAGTTCAGTTCTGGACACTTTAACTCTTAGAAGCATATTAAGCATCCAAGTGGAGATGTCAAGGCATCTCTGGACAAAAATTTGAAGATTGGGAAAATAGATACAGTTGAATTTATAAATTTGGGCACTGATGGAGGATAGGTTGCTTTTAAAGCTATGAGCCTTGAAACCAGGTCATTCTTTTGCTTAACACCTTCCAGTTGCTCTGCATCTCCTTCAAGGCCCTACACAATCTGGCCTCTCACTACCTCTCTAACTGCATCGCCTATTTCTCTATGGCTTTGCTCCTTCCACTCTCTCCACTGTTGTTGTTTCTTAAGCACATCAGGCAGACTTCCCACTGAGGGCCTTTGTAATGGCTGTTATTTCTCTTGCAGATGCTCTTTTCTCATCTCTTTCAAATTTTTACTCAAAAATTCAAAAAAAAGTGATTGCTCCCTAACTGTTCTATTTTACATAGAAACCTTTTTCCAGACTCTCACTATCCTTTATTCCTTTTACCTTCACATATAATTTGAGTATTGCTTAATTTATTGTCTGTACTCTCCCTTATTATTAAATAGGCCCATGAGAAAACTTATGATTTTTTGTTTTACTATTTAGTAGGTAAAATCTCTCAATAAATATGTGTTGGACTTGTTGAATGACTATAGATCCATATGGTGAATGTCAATTTTAAACAATCTTGATGAAATTATTCTATGTAGGCTGGATGAGAGTATGAAACATTGTTTATAGAGGTGAATTTTCTGATGAGAATTCAAGCTAAAATTATAGTTATTATGAAAGGATTAGGTCAAATTCATAAATAAGGACAAAGTTTTCAACATTATCTCTTAATTGGCTACTTGAAAATAAAATGATAGTTTTTCTGTCATCTCCTCTAGATATACTGATCTACAGGTATCTGTATTTTATTTTATTTTATTTTATTTTTTGAGATGGAGTCTCACTCTGTCACCCAGGCTGAAGTACAGTGGCATGATCTCGGCTCCCTGCAACCTCCACCTGATGTGTTCAGTTTTCCTTTCTCAGCCTCCCAAGTAGCTGGGACTACAGGTGCCCACCACCATAGTCGGCTAATTTTTGTATTTTTAGTAGAGATGGAGTTTCACCATATTGGTCAGGCTCATCTCCAACTCCTGACCTCAGATAATCCTCCTGCCCCGGCCTCCCAAAGATAGTTTTAATGCAACTTGTCCAAGGACCATGCTTTGAGTAAATGCCTTAGAGAAAGAGAATGGAAAGTTGAAAGAAAACTTCTAGGGTTTGAGGGAAGTGAGTTCCCATTCTCGCTAAGAGACATCTTAAAAGTATGTGATTAAATAGCAGAATTAAAAATTTGATTTAGTATTAGAGAGTCTTTTTCTTCTTGGTCAGGACTGATAAACTGAGGAAGATAGACCATTTTATTCCAGGAAGAATTTAAAAATAGATTCTCATCTTTCTGCAGTGATTTTTATGATAGTCTATTTTAAGATATCAGATTAGCAAAAATGAACTTGCATTGTTCTTTTCAAGTGCTGTGATTATGACTTTAAATCTTTTTAACAGCTATGAAGGGATAGACTATATGTTTCACGGTAAGTTTTAAGTTGAGATAATTGATAATAGGGCCAACTTTTCTTTGAGCATCAAAGTGAATACAATTTTAATTCTTTTGAGCCTGCCTTCCCTCCTTCCTTCATTCCTTCCTTCCTTCCTTCCTCCCTCCCTCCCTTCCTCCTTCCTTCCTCTCTCTACTCTCCTCTCCTCTCTCCTCTCTCTTTTCTTCCATTTCCCTTTCCTTTCCCTTTCCCTTTCCTTTCCTTTCTTGATAGAGTCTCACTTTGTAGCCGAAACTAGAGGGCAGTGGCAAGAGGCACGGTCATGGCTCACTGCAGACTCCACCTCCCCAGGCTCAAGTGATCCTCCACCTTCACCTCCTGAGTAGCTGGGACTACAGACATATGCCACCATGCCTAATTTTTGTATTTTCTATAGAGATGGAGTTTTGTCATGTTGCACAGGTGGGTCTCCAATACCTGGACTCAAGCAATTCACCCACTTTAGCTTTACAAAGCTCTGGGACTGCAGGCATAAGCCACTGTGCCCAGCCTCTGCCTATCTTTAATGATTTTCTTTCTCTCTCTCTCTCTCTCTGTGTCTCTTTCTCATCAAGGTATACATTTTTAGACCTAATCAAGGCCATATATAAATATAAAAATATTTTTTCATTTGTAAAATTAGTATTTTGTGCAAGATTTTCAATGGAAAAGACACTCCAGAAAGGTTTAATTTTTATGATTTTAATTTAATAACATGATTGCTATGGTTAAAATGTGTGTCCCAAAATTCATGTTTTAGAAACAATCCCCAGTGCAAGTGTTGGGAGGTGTGGCATCATAGGAATTGATTAGGTCATAAGGTCTCTGCTCTCATAAAGGGATTAATGTCATTATCTCAAGAGTAGATTCTGATAAGCCAGTTTGGTCCCCTCTGGTTCTCTTGCTCTCCCCCAAACTCTCTTGCACTTCACCTTCTGCTGCAGGATAACACAGCAAAAAGGCTCTCACCAGATCTGGGTCCCTTAACCTCGAACTTCTCCGCATTCAGAACTGTAAAAAATACGTTTCTTTTCTTTAAAAATTATCCAGTCCATGGCATTCTATTATAGCATCACAAAGAAGACTAAGACATTGACATTTTACATTTCTCAATATTGATGAAATAGGACGTCTATCACAGTAGTAACAGAGGGCAAAAAGAAGGAGGGATTGAGAAAAACAGTAAATTTTTGTTGCTGATGTTATTTTTCTCTTGACATTTTCGAATATATTTGCACTGTGGTATTGGATACTCAAATAAGATTTTAGCTTACTTCAAAATATTGCTGAACTAAATGTTTCCTTTATTTTCATGAGTTTTAAAATAACCAAAATGTAAACAGAAAAACTAGTCCAGGACCAGGTTCTAAAGTGGTCATTTTCTTATTAAAGATTCCCTTCAAGTGTATGTATACAGTTTTATTTAGCATTTCCAATCCCACATAAATACAAATATACACACCTTTTATCTCTAATTATACTCTGAGCTGTTTCAAATCTGTTCCTGTGTAATTGGGGCAGGGTTTGTCTGTATGACATTAACTAGTTTTTTTGTTTGTTTTTTTGTTTTTTTAAAGAACAGCAGCAGAATTTGAAGTGATGAAACCATTTTAATTTTAAACATCCAGCCTTATCTAAGACTTCAATTTAAGAATGGGAACCTGAAAGAAATACATACAATATTTTGTTGAAATAAATGTTTCTTTTCAACTTCCAGAAACATCATGAGATTACACAGCCTGATTTATAAAAGAATTTGGAGCAAGCTTCAGACTTTAAACATTCAAAACTGAGGTTTGTTTATTTCATTTTCTACTTACTAAAAGAAGAGTTTTTAACCTGAACTAAAGGCCTGTGCTTTATGTACTTGAGGTACTGGAGTGCTATATGTGCTAACTAAATTGCGACTCTATTTTACCACTGGTGACCTGAGTGAAGATTCAAACTTTCTTCATGTTTTTATTTTTAATATAAATATAAAAATGCTAAGCTGCAGAAAATATTGAATACAGATGGATTTAACCTCAAGAAGCTCTGTAAAATTATTAAATGACATTATAAAAACAAGAAGTTAAACCTAAAGCATCCTCCTTAATATAATTTGAGAAAAATAAAATGTTCATATCTTATGTAAGATACCAGTAACTCCTTGTTAAAACGCTACAATGAGTAAGAAACATGCACTGACCAATTTAAAACTTTATTTTTCTATTGAGGATCATGAGATAACTTGGTTAAATTTGTTAAATAAAACAGATATACTAGTCAGTAATTATTGATGGGTGTGATACTTTTGGCATGACTAACAGTTTACTCTTAAAGAGAAGGTTACTAACAGGAAGGGCAAAACACAGTAAGATATAATCAACTCAAATTAGAAAACTCTCTTCTACTGGGGGAAAAAAAAAAGACTTTTGGTCACCCTAAGTTACAAAGTTCATGGTTTGGTGCTTTTAATGAGAAAAATGACTAATATTTATATGAAACTTTTCAACAGTTATTTCAAATGCTATTCCTCAAAAAATATCAATTTGTAACAGTATTATCTTTAAAAAATTCACATTCAAAGAGACTAGACTTTTTATATCTAGTAAGTCACATATCTGATAATTGATGGAGAGAAATCTGAATGCCACTTGTTTGACAATAAATCCTGTGACCCATCTGGTGCCCAGTTAATTTGGATGCCTCTAAAGCCTTTATTTCAGACCTATTTATAATTAATTTACCCCCTAAAAACGATTTCAATTTGCATCTGAAACCTATGACACATTTCAAGATATTGAATATATCCAACTCCAGGAGATGTAGAGTTGAGTCTGCCAAGGTCCTTCTTCAGAAAATAATTTGCTCCCCAGCTTGGAGATGTGTGCAATTCTGTATCCGACAAGCACATGGGCATATACATGTGTGGCCATATGGCCCTATCTAGGGAATGTTGGTAATGGGTGAATGAATGTATAGCAGTTGGACCGTTTCTTCCTTCTATTTTGAATTCCTCTCTTCCCTTCACAGCAGTTACTCCGTAGTATACATCTTGCATCCCAAACTGTGTCTCAGAATCTGCTTCCATAACATCAGGATCAACTACATCATCTGTGGGGCCAGTGCAAGGAGGAATCCCAGGGACCCCTTTTAATAAAGCATCTGACTGCATGTTTTTATGTTTAATTACTCACAGCTTTCAAGCCCCATAGTGGGACAAGTCCGTAAGAAAGCCCTCACTCCCTTCCTTGTCACCAGATGAGAATGATCAAACCACGCAAACCCAGCTCCTATGCAGAGGCTCTCCTCCCAGCATGTCTGAATCACAACAGAAACCAAAGCCATATTCCCCTTATTCACTCAAGCCGTTTTGAACCTGCTTGGGAGTCTACCCTGCTGTCCCCAGAAACCCCCATAATGAGATTAATACATTCTCATACTCTGTCAGTGCATGTGTCAACATCTAAACCTATCCTGCCTTTTGCAGAATGCTACCAAAACACCCATGTTCCAAAATATTAAAAGTCTCAAGACTGCAGCAGCAGAGGATTGAACCAAATGCAAGGCCATTCTTAGCACTTAGCATGGGATCCCATGTACCTACACAGGTCACAAACATGGAGCCAGCCCTGGGTAAACCCAACCTCCAGCATCAGCTATCTCTTGTCTTTTTATTAATTTTGTGATCTCAGTTGGGGAAGCAAAATTCATAGTATTCATTTTTGGGGAGTCTGTTGTAGCACTCTTGTACCTACAGTTGCTTTTCCACTTTTCTCTTTTCCTGGTGTTTAACACTGTGCTTCCACACTCAATTTTATGAGTTCTTGTAATTTCCCCAGTCTTATTACTAGCCCCTTTCTAAGAAAGCCCTCCAAGTGGAAGTGATGGTTGACTTATCATTCATGTATTCCATTCCCCCAAGTATAAAAGGGATATCTATCATAGTTATTTAAGGCACTTATGTGTGTGCATTGTCCTACCCTCACCACCCTCCTTACACAGTCTAAATTCTACATTCTTACATACCATTTTGTGCAAACATTGCCAATAATTGTGCCTTTCTTTCATTTTATTATTCTCTCCTTGCAAAACTCTGATCAAGTTTAATTGTATTCTCTGGTACTCTGAACCTGGACATGGCTCACTGTCTCAGTTTAAAGTCATAAACATTAGTTTCAAGTGACTGTTAACTTTCCCTCTGTACTGGATTATCTTATAAGCATATCTTGTATATATATACTGTAATTTCTTCCACATTAAAAAGAAAATTTTCTAAATCTATATTTTCCTTTAGCTGTTACTCCATTGTTTTTTTCTTAACTTTAGAAGAAAAACTCCTCCCATTTTTGCTTCAATCACCTTCTTTCAGGTGTTTGACTCTACAATATGCTGCAAATGCATTTATTGAGTTCACAAATGAGACCCATGTTGCTAAAACCAAATTCTAGTGTCATTATTGACACTTTTCTTTCTCTCATATCTGATCAGTTATCAAATTATTTTATTTTAATTTCAAAACATATCAAATTTGGCTTTCAATATCCAAAATGATCCCGATTCAATCCACGCTCATCTTTTGATGGGATGATCTTTATTTAAAGCTCCTTAACTAGTCTCTCTGCTTCATTCTTTAACTCCATTAGCAGATTTTTAAGTCCAGACGTCATAGTTATAATTTTTAAACCTAAGTGGACTTATGTCCCTTCTTATTTGAAATATTCATATGGCCTTCATCTCACAAATTTAAAAAGATCAAAGTCTGCAAGAGCCTAAAGGTAACATTTAACCTGGATCCCCATACTTTTGTGAACAAATATGCAAATACTCTACCTTTCCTTCCTTCTTTCCAACCACACTCACTTTCACATTTTTCCTCAAACAAGCCAAGCACACTCTTGCCTCAGAGTCTTTGTACTTGCCTGCTCTTCCTGGGATGCCTGATACCCTTGAGTAATGCTCGCCAATCTTTGGTCAAATGTCACTTTCTCAATGAGTCCTTCTAAGATCACTCGAAGTAAAGTAGCAACCCTTTTTCTGATTCCTAATCGTCAATTCCCATATTACTCTTCAGTTTTCCTCTTGCTTGTAGTATTTTAAAGTTTTTATCATTAGTATCTATAGATACTAATATATAATATCTATATATATACCATAGACAGAAAGGTCAAGAAAGAGGTAAATTTATTTATTCTGTCTATTGTATGTCTCCTGTCAGTGGAATAAAAGTTTCATGATAGCAAGAATCTTTAAGTGTCTGGAGCACAGCAAATACTCAATAAATAATTATGAATTAATTAATCAAGGTATAACTGATAGGGCTCTTATAAAACATTCTTAAAGCTTTTTACAAGTTCTAACAACCTAAGACACAATTGACATTGTATTAGTGACTCGTTAAAGATTCCTTGCAAGGACAAATCCAAAGATTGAAGTATATATGAATCACTGAAGAGGTAGAACATGAAAATAATGTTTGAAATATGAAAAAAATACATGTTAATGAAATAACTCAAAATGTAGACATTTTATAAGCAGATGATATGTAATACTTTCAAAACCAATATAAAGCTAAGTGGAAAATGACAAGATAGTCTGAATTTGGTGAAATATACTGGCCAATATACTCACAGGTTACAATTCATCCATCATGGCTTTAGCTTATCATGATCCCAGGATACTCGCTGAGAAGGCAGCTTGTGATTTCTTCAGGAAGCTACCCTAACTTGCGAGATGTATGTGTATGCCTGTGTATGTAAGTGTGTTTATATAAGGAGTGAGCGATGTATTGCAAAGGGAAATGGAGAACTTTGCACTTTTGTTATTAGGTTAAGAGACCAAATCTAGTCCACTTCTTAGAAATATCTTCCTCTTGTTTCAGGTTGTTTAAGCTTTCTTCTTAATGTTTTGGCATGGGTATGGAAAGGCTGTAGTCAAATATGTCATCGTTTGATATTAAAATATGGGTGCATTAATCTTACAATGACCTTTTCCCTGAACTTATTCCTAGAAAAAAAAAGATGCTGCATCTTTTGTAAGTAACTTCAAGGCAAAATATCATACAGCATTCAAATATAAGCATTTATCCAGTTAATCATCAAGCATTACCTACTTTCATCAATGTTCAGGAGCTTAATTCCAGGATTACTTATCCCAAAAAAAGCTAAATACAAAAATCAGAAGCACAGACCCAAACAATAGAACTTTTATACCATGATAATTAGAAAAGGAACCTATTACCCAGGATTATAATTAGTGACTAACATATTAAATGACCTTTAACATTTACCTTAAGCCCTGGATTTCTGGAAAACCAGCAAGGTTATGAATGCCATATTAGTGATCTTTAATCTTTATTACTGCTGTGGACAGAATTTTAATGATTTTTAAATAGGCAGTGGTCACTAACATATCCCTATTAAAATAAAAAAAAACTCATAAAAAATTAAATGGATTAAGACTTCAAATGTACCATCATCAAAAGTATTATCTAATTATGGAGTTCAGTGAACAGGCCAAGTGAAATGGTTGGTAATATTAGTTACTTGCCACGTGGGAATGCCCAGGATTTATGCACAAATAGATTCTGCTTCTGTTGCAACATAGTAATTAAGAATTTGTCAGGGAAATTTGACCCTCTAGGGTAGAAATTACTTTGTAAAATAAGAATGGCAGAGCACTAGTCTCCTTGCTGCACATAATTTAACTTGATTATTTATACATCAAAGAGAGTCTGCAGTGACTGCAGTATAATATTTAAGTAGAGGGATATTAAAGAAAGAAGCATCTAGTGAAATCTTTTTCCCAAATCTCCGTGAGAAAATAGAAGAAATTTTCATAAAGCATTTCATTTTGCATATAAATTGGAGCCTAGATTGTGCCTGTGAATTTACTGCTGTCAAATTTAATTTTTCTTTAATTCTTCAGACCCAGATGTGAAAGGCTCTGTGTGCAGGCTGCAATTTTGAATGCTTACAGGTAGCTCCCGGATCGATAATGTGTCTTTATGAGAAATTACCATTAATGTTATTGAGTACGCATTTTGTTTTATAGGATAATAAGGTAATATGAAATGCCAATTCATTCATTAGAAGAGGGCTAAGTGCTTAAATGAAATGGGTGACAGGTCTGAAAAAAGATGTAGTAATGGGCAGGAAGGCAAGAATGGATTTTTAATGACCTAATATGTAAAAGTTAACCATGTTTTTGCATTTTCTTTTTATACATGATGTAATTTATAATATAAAGAAGTTTATTTAAGTTACAGAATGCGTTTTGGCTAAAAACCCTCTGCAAAAGTGAATAAATAGATATCAACTAGGTTTCAGAACATTTTTCTAATGAGTTACTTTTACTGAGAACACAGCACCTAAATTAATTAAAAACAAACATTGCCATATGAAATCAATGCTATAAAAATCATCAGTTAATATTAGAATGCCACAAACAAGACCACATTTGATATATATTTAATATTTCTGTTTTTGAAGTATGGTGCTCACAAGAAAAACTAATCCTAAACTTAATGCAAGGGCATAATGCAAGAACATGACATTTGGGAAACTATGTTCAAAGTCATTGGAGATTAGACTAAAAAATGACTTTTAAAAAATCAGTTAAACTGAATGTGAATGTTAGCATAGCTATTAATAACTTTTTATTTTGCCACTTAGGAAAACAAGTTTCACACCTTCTTGAGTAAAATAGTTCTGATTCAGCCCTATGCTGTTAAGCTGAGGGGCATTCTAATTATCTAGAAAGTTGGATGGACTCATTAATTTGATGCCTGTGATTTTATAAAGCACCAGTAGGCACTCTACAAGAAAAGCTTTGAGTAACTCAGTTAAACAAGACTTTCGGAAAAATATAAATAAACATATCTATGCTATTACATAATTTAAATCAAAATTACTTGCTTTTGATATCTTAACTATATGTAATTCTGAAACCAATTTAAACTTATTGGTGGGCTGAACATAGTTTTATGAACAAGATGTTATTAGGCCAAATATCTTCAAAATGAAAAGGACACTAAAATCTTTGAAGATGTTCCCAAATCAAACACTTAAGTACAAAACAACCAAGCAGGAATATTCACAGTTATAAACAAAACAAAGTAAATAGAACAAATGATTTTCAACATTATATGGATTCTTTTATAAATTTAAACAGTAAAACTTGAATAAGCAAAAATGCATCCCTATTTCATTACTTGGGAAGCCAAATTGTGGAAGACAATATGGACTAATAAAAGTACAGAAGCTCTGAAGTCAGAAAACCTGTGGTCAAATCCCAGCTCGCATACCCCCTAGTGGTTTAAACATAAACAAATTATTTAACCTCTCCAAATCATTTGCTTTGTCCTAAAATGGGCACAAAATTACCTAACTCATCAAGCCAATAGCCTTACATTGAAGTTGAACTTAAATCTGTCTACATCTGAACCTTAAGTGCTGATGTCGCAAGCTTTAAGCACTGATGCCTCCGGTTTTAAGCACAACCTCCTGTCTTGATCACTCTCACTACTCTGGCCATAAACAACTTCACAGAAACAACCAGTTCCGGATTCCACCCCACCTCCTTCTTTCAGCTGAGCTAGACATTTCAAGGCTTGATGTATTCCCTTCTCAGCCTGGGTCCTATTGCTTATCATCTGAACTATTTTTTCAATAACCTCAATACCTTGCATCCTTACCTTTACAGACATCTGACAGATAAAATTTCAATATTGAGTTAATTCCATCATCCGCTTTCTCTACTCTAATGCAGAGGCTTGACACTGCTAGAGAAATGCCATCATTTAAACATTCATATGTCCACAAATTTGTATATTCAATCCTAGTCAATTTCTCAGGTCTTTGGCCTTCTTGGTCACTTGTTCTTTCTACTTCTTTCAGCAATTGTTCTACCTTTATTCTCAAGGTTTCTCCATTCTCTCATCCTTACTCTTAATAAACAAACTTCTATATTATTAGGGAATTTGATTTCATAAAACGTGAATTATTGGCTTTTCTGTCCGCCTCGCCTTCTGATTTTCTATACCCACCCTTACCTTCTGAGAGGATTATATACTTCTCTTCTTTATGACCAACGAACAAGCAGACATCTGTTCTTTATTTTCTAAATGTCCTTCAGCGTTTTGTTTCATCCGTTGCAATTTTTTCTTCCCTTACCATGGTTTTTCCTTTTCCTTGGCTTTACCCTTGCTTTCAAACACATATAATCTTTCTAAGCAATCCCTTATCCCAGGAAACAATAGAATTAGAAATACATCTATTTGAAAGTTAAATTCTCTTATTTTTGTCGATTCCTCTTTTCCCTTTACCTCCACTTTTCTTGAAATAAGATCCTTTTTCCTTACTTCCATTTTTTAACAGCTGTAACTTTTTTACTTTCTCTATCATTTCCCTGAAACTATTTTATCAGAGTAGCCAATGACTTCCTAATTACCCACTGGAATTAAAAAAAAATGCTTAACCTACTAGAACAGTGGCAATACCAGTCTGTTTTTGTTTTTTGTTTGTTTTTGTAATCAAGAAACAAGATTGTTTGACTTTTTTTCCCTCAATCTCCAATGAGTTGTCCCCTTCTGCCCACTCCTTAAATGTTGTCAGCATTGATCTCTGGTTATTCTTACTCCACACACACTCCATGGAGATACCTTCTCCAATTTTCTAGTTTTAGCTACAAACTAAGGTGTATGACTCCCCTTTGTGTATTTCTAGTGCCAATATCTCCACTGAAGTTCAGATATCCACATCCAACTGCCTGCTAAATATTTTCAAAACTGTCTCAAAATTGTCATGTTTGTTTTTCCCCATTAATTGTTCCTGCCCCCGTAATACTCGCCTTTCATAAAACCATTGGCCAAATATAAATACGGGCTGTAGATATCACATTTTCTGTTTCCTTACTCCAACTTCCAGGTCATCTCCTACTACATTTATCACTAAGTTGTTTACATATATATAACCTTTCCTCAAATCATGCTGTCATTCTCCTCGTTTAGATCCTCCTCATTCCTAACTTAACTAATGGGTGCTAATTGTTGTCTTTGCCTGTGGATTTCTTCCTCCAATCTTACAAAGTTACCATTAATATCCCAAATAAAATAAGACCTGGCCAGGTGTGGTGACTCGTACCTGTAATCCCAGCACTTTGGGAGGCCGAGGCTGGAGGACTGCTTGAGTCCAGGAGTTTGAGGCCAGCCTGAGCAACATGGTGAAACCCCATCTCAAAAAATACAAAAATTGGGCCAAGTGTGGTGGCTCACACCTGTAATCCCAGCACTTTGGAAGTCTGAGGCAGGCAGATCACCTAAGGTTGGGAGTTCGAGAGCAGCCTGACCAACATGGAGAAACCCCGTCTCTACTAAAAATACAAAATTAGCTGGGCATGGTGGAGCATGCCTGTAATCCCAGCTACTCAGGAGGCTGAGGCAGGAGAATCTCTTGAACCTGGGAGGCGGAGGGTGCAGTGAGCCAAGATCGCACCATTGCACTCCAGCCGGGGCAACTAGGGTGAAACTTGGTCTCAAAAAAAAAAAAAAATTAGCTAGGTGTAGTGGTGCACACCTATTCTCCCAGCTACTCCAGAGGCTGAGATGGGAGGATCACTTGAGTCCAGGAGTCTGAGGCTGCAGTTAACTGAGATCCTGCCACAGCATGCCAGCCCAGGTGACAGAGCAAGACCCTGTCTCGAAACAAATAAATAAATAAATAACATAAAACTAAATAAAATTAAAAATAAAATGTGATCTGATCATGTCACCTGCCTGCTTTAGAATCCTTCAGTGGAACCCTGTTGTCTGCAAAATCCTTGCTATTATCTACTGTGCAGCCCTCCCTGTCCTATGTATCTCTTACCTTAACTCCTGCCATGCCCTGCCTCTTACTTCATGCACTTGAAATCAAATGACTTGCTGTTTTCCTCATGCTCCATACTGCTTCACAGCTCTGTGCTTTAACTCACGCTGCTTAACTGCCCTGAATGCACTTCCCACATTCTTTGCCTGGCTAACTCTTATTCATCCTTAAAACTTTAGTTTCCACCATGCTGTCTTCTCAGGAAATTCTCCTGTATCCTCCCAGTCTAAGTATATATACTCTATGCTCCCCTGTAGCTAATGCATCCCCACAGCCTCACACTGATATCATGTTGAAATGTTCATCTTTCTTACTCTACCAGATGTAAGCATCTCATAAGCAAGGGCCGTATGTTTTTCTTTGGGGTTAATTTATTTAAGATTCTCAATTTGCTGAAGTGAGACCAAAAGCCATTTTATTTCTCCGATGGCTGACACCAACTGAGTCAACACCTCCCACTTTCACGCTCGGTTATGCGTTCTCTGTAATGACAACTCTGTTCACTTCTGTAACTGGTCAATAATTTTAGCCATTATAAGAGCCAATTTCTACTTCCTAAGACCCAGACATATCTGTTTTAACATTTGCTTTAATATCTAATTAAACACTCTTTTTAGAAACACTTCCTCTTCTCTCCCCACACTGTCATTGCTTCTCTTTGTAACATTGACTATTTACAGCCATCCCCTGTGTTTCAGATATCCACCTGGGGCACATTCAATGTCATTTAAGAGAAATGTAGGCCAGGCGTGGTGGCTCATGCCTATAATCCCAGCTACCTGGGAGGCTGAGGCAGGAGTATCGCTTGAACCTGTGAGGTGGAGGTTGCAGTAAGCCAAGATCACGCCACTGCACTCCAGCCTGGGAGAAAGTGCGAGACTCCGGCTTAAAAAAAAAAAAAAAAAAAGAGAGAGAGATGTAAATGCAATAGAATGCATCCATCTAATTCCCTGTCAAGGGAGATCAGATGGGTTTTAATCTGTGCCCCGACATGTCTATACACACATACTCATTGCTACCAATGTTAGTTTTTCCAAGTTTAGTAAATGATGTTGATGGCAGTGGTGACTTGTCTGGAGCAGCCGCTGTGAAGATGCTGGCTACAGCAATGGAGGTGCAACCAGGGCTGCTTGCTCCGTGGGGTCAACAGGGGCCAGGAACAGGTGGGAGCCCCGCCATCTACTAAGTCAGCAGGGCAGGAGCCCCACACCTGAGCGTGCACACTGGTCCAGCCGGGGCTCTAGACCCAGACATCCCTGCACTCTCAGGGGCTCAGGGAGCCCCTTGCTCCTTGGGTTTGAAAGTACCTGCTCCCACTGCCTGGTCTCTCCCTGCTTCCACAGCTTGCTCCCAGGTGGAACAAAGTTGTGGCAGAGGCTTGGTACTATTACATCCCAGCCAGGTGTGCGCAGATTCAGGGCAGCCTGACACAATAGTCCCCTGCCACTTTTGGTCCCCTCCAGACTGCTGATGAGTGCCGGAGGGAGGCTGGTAGGGGGCATGGGGAGGCTGAGGGTGGCTCTGCACAGGCCTACAGAGGCTCCTCGGCACGAATATGCCAGCCTGGGCACCATGGATGGCATATTGACAGCAGGAGGCAGGCAGGTTCCTGAGTGGAAAGGGGCAGGTCCCTGGTAAAGTCCCACCTTGGAACACCTGAAGCCTGGGGGCTGGGCTGCCAGTTCCAGGCAAAGTCTGCTGCCAAGAGTAAGAACTTCATCGATGACCATTCGGCCAATTGGGTAGTGTGTTTTCCAGACCCATTCATGGACAAATTAGCACTGACTTTCACCCTTCTGAGCTCATAAAAACTCTCCAGACTCAGTCAGACTCAGACAGATGTTGGATGGACCTGCCTGCAGAAAGGAGTGACACACTTCTCGTCTCCTGAGAGCTGTTCTGTTGCTCAGTAAAGCTCCTCTCCACTTTGCTCACCCTCCAGTTGTCTGCATACCTCATTCTTCCTAGATGCTGGACAAGAACTTGGGACTCCAACCTACTGACCACTGCTAGCAGATACTAGGCTAGTCACAGTGAACACAGCAGATAACATGTCTCATCCAGTGGAACTTAAAGCTGTGAGCTTTAGCAAGCAGTGCTTATAAAAGTTATGGCACCTATAACTAGGCAATTGTACCAGTGCCTAGCATTTGTTTGGTTGCATAATTAATAATGAATCATAATCTGTGCAATGAGAGTAGGCAAATTACCTGATATCCAGAGGGAATTAAATACACACAGTTTTTTTTTCTTTTTTTTTTTTTTAGATTTTAACTTATAGGAACTTGCCCACTTTTTAACTGAGTTGCAATTTTTACTTAAAATGACCCATTTTAAAGCTTTAATAAAAATCATTGTTATAAAAATCTAGATTAGGTTGAAATAACACACAACTCATGTTTTAGTTGCTTGAAACATTATAACAAACAAACTTGCTTAAGTCACAGTCAGTATGGAATTTAAAAGGCTGATATACAGAAGGTTGCCAGTCAGGGCACCAGGACAAAGAGAAAGTTGAGAAGCCTCTAACCAGCAATTTAATGCTACAACCTATCTGTCCGTAGCCAACTGGAAAGAACCAGTCACATGATCCATCAATTTGCCAAGAGAGCAAGGAATTACAATATTCTCATTTACCAAAAAAACTGCATCATCAAAAAATAAATACCAAAGAGGCAAACCACTGCCCCCAATATTTTTTTGTTTGTTTGTTTTCAGAGACAGAGTCTTGCTCAGTGGCCCGAGCTGGAGTACAGTGTTGGTGTGATCGCAGCTTACTGCAATCCTGAACTCCTGGACTCAAGTGATCCTTGTATCTCAGGCTTCTAAGTAACTTGGACTATAGGTATATGTTCCAAATTCTAATGGTGGCCTTCAGTCTCTCATGGACCTTTTCCAAAGGCTTCTGACAGCCTTATGATCTACTCTATGATGTCAGAAAATCAAATGTTACAAATCTGAAACTTTCCTGTAATAATCAAAAACAAAACTCTTTGCTCAAACCATTTTTATCTGAATTAATAATTTGTTGGGTAGAATACAAGATATTATTTGAAAATAATAGGATGGCTAAAATCCATGTAAGTAGGAAGTGACTTAAGACAGCATTTCTTATTCTGAGAATTATTAATATGTCTGGCTGTATAATTTCTTTGTTGTTGGGGCATTCTTGTGTTTATAGCATCCCTGTCCTCTACCCATTAGTTGGCAGTAGCACCTCAGTCAAGTTGGGTAAATTAAAAACATATCTAAATATTGTCCTCTGGCAGGGCAAATTTCCAGGGAACAAAATTATCTCTTGTTGAGAACTACTGACCTAGAAGAACTTAATACAAGTCTGTTGGGGTCTGCATGTTTCCTAAACAAAGGAATGAACACACAAGACAACATAAGACAAGACAAACATGGCGGCCGCCCCAATTGCGCGCTCTGCTTTATTTTATACAGTCGTTTGTGGAATGTTGCCAAGTCACAAGACACATTGTTGTTTTTCTGACCTTTCCCTTTCTGGATTTTTAAGATGTTTACACATAAACAAGCCGCCAGGGTCTGCTGTTTACAGCTGACTCCTTTGTCCTCCCTGTTTGCAGGGGAGGAACACCCTGCTTCCTTTGCAAGAGCAGGACTTATCAGAACGTCTCCTTTGCCAGCACGTAGTCCTCTACACAAGTCTAATGACCCTCACATGACTTTGTGTTGTCAAGTAGCAATCCCACGGAATGAATGTCTCCAGGGCTTTCATCCTAGAAGAATCTCATCCCAGAAGAATTTCTTGTGCTACTTTTTCTAGATTTCTTCCCCTCTACTTCAGCAGTAGATATTAGGTGACCATGCTATCCTCACAACTGCTTTTAGTTTCTTGAATTAGTATAGCCAATGTATTTTTCTTGCAGAAGCCTGAATGGCTCCTCCATTGGAAGAAATCAGGAAGGGATAAGGTTGAGAAGAATTTTTAGTCAGTCTTATTTAAGCTGAAAAGAAAAGAAATCTTGACTTCAACTCTCTTAAACCTTATAGAAGTTTCTGATCTTTGAAAGCAGAAATTCCAGATGTAGGGCAAGCTTCCATATTGGAATATTGGTTCCGTAGTATCAAAAGTCCTGCATTCTTTTCATTTCTCCAGTCTGACGTTTATAGGATGCCACTGGGAATTGGTGCCTACATTGATTTTAGGTGTTATGACATTAACAGACCCAAAGCAAGAATGGAGACTGTCTCTCTGTGGCTCTCTGTTAGAAGTAAGACAACATTTCCGAGAATAGAGGCCACTAGAAAGAAGATGAGGAAACCAAGTTTATTCCAAGTTACCCCAAGTCTTGGGGTAAATGAATTAATAACTCTGTGCTTCAGTGTTCACATCTACTAGGTAAAGAGATTAGATCAAATGGTCTTATGAAAACCCTACTCACTTTAAAACATTATTCACCTATGTGAATACTGCTTGCCTTCTTTAGTTTAAATATATGATTGGAATCATCTGAAAGCTAAATAGGTATTAAAGTGAGTTCACTTTCCCATTGCAGGATGAAATTAATTTCTTTTGAGATGACTTCATTGTTGAGTTTTTTCTTACTCTCCTCTGTAAAGTGAATGGCTACAAGAGCCTGGAGTTGTTGCTGAGAGGAGGGAGAGAAGTTCCTCTGAGTACTTCTAAGGTCCCAGAGGCACTACCCATCTCCAGCTCATCCAATCAATAGCCAGTTAGAACTGAGGAGAAACAGTGTGTAAAAATTATGAAATCGATCTGTCGTGCCCCACTTGGGCCATTATTCACTCTCTGCACTTCCGAGGTTGTGAAGGGACCACTCAGGTTAATGGAAACACAGTGGCAGACCTGATCCTGTGTTTTCTCATTTCTCCTCTCTTGCCCTGGAGTGAATGCATGGGTCTAAGGGAGTCAGAGAGGCCAGGCAAATCATGATGGAAATTCCCATCGAGACACTGTTCGAAATTCATCAACACTAATAATGACACCTAGACACTCTACTAGTGGAAAAGAAACAATTTGGGAAAGTGAGAGGGAATTTCATCCTACAGAGACAAATAATGTAGTATGCATATGCAAAAATAGGAAGGGCATTAATTAAGTAACGGATAACCTACCTCAGCAAACATTTGTAAATTGAGATTACAATTGTTTGTCACGAAGTATAATTACTGACATTTTTGAGGCACTTGAATATTACTTATTTTTAAATGGTCCATCTAGAAAAGCGGGCGAGTTAATGCAAACATTTGGCACTTTTTAATGATTACTGAGTTTCATTTGTAGTTTTGTACAAATACTGAATACCATGATGGAATGGAGAGAGTTTTGTAAGTAAATAGATTCTAATAGTAATCAGTTTCATAATGTTTAACAAGTAATTTAAAGATCGTAAGATTTTTTTCTTAAAGTTAAGTGGTTAGTGTAGAGTCTATGATCTTTTATGGATATAGAATTCTTAAACTATGATTATTTGATTTGCATTTAAAAGGAAAGCTTATTGTGCCATTTATCTCCACTACTAGGCATAATAAAACCTCAATTAATTCCACATTGTTTTGAGGCCTGCAAGTCAAAAGAGTGAGGTGAAATGTAAAACTGTTTTTAATTTATCTTACTGTAAAGCACAAAATAGTTTTTTTAAAACCTTCTTATCAATAATTTTAAAAAGAAACTGCAAAGTTCATAAAATTTCCTTTAGGGTTTCAAACAGAATCTCAAAGTAATCATCTAAACTTCAGTTGAATAAAGAAAAAACTGAAGATAAAGAATAAAATATGAGTCACCATATGTTAAAATAAATTGATCTTAGCCTCAGTTTCTGCTGAGGCCACAAGATGATTGATGTCAACATTCTAAAGTGAGGTGAGAGACAATCATGCAAAAGGCAGTTTAGAGAAATGGATTTCTAACTCTTAGCTCCTTTCACAATAAGGGCATAAAACTGGCAGGGTTTTGATTAGGCAGCGATTTCTTTAGAGAATGCTGTGAGAGGGAGGTTGGTGCTTCTCACTCTACAGTTGCATTGAAACTTTAAGAAGACTACTTAGCTTAACGTGTCTCCTGTAGTTTGATAGGCACAGTGGACAGTGTCTCCTCTGACCCATACTTAAGAAATCTGAAGCATGAAAGATTAGGTGTCTAGCTACCCTGAGAGCAGAGGGATCAACAGGTACTTTTTGAGATTATATATATGCATACATATATATCATATAAATTATCTATAATTTAATTTACTCTGTGTACGTATAGACATTATGTATAATATATTGTAATTATTCTTATTAAAGTATCATTTAGTGGCTCAAATAACCATTGTAACATGATATGTCCTCATGGTATTTGAAAAAGATTATTTATTTTGTGTTTGCCACACATGAGCCTGAGAGTAAGGATAGCTTAAATACTCAAAACCAAAGTTGTGGTTTTCTCTCAAGGAACTTCCTGATGACTATGAAGACCAAATGTGATTTTTTGATAAATACTTTAATGGCCAATGTTTACGAAATTCTCTCACATAAGGAATGATTCTCCTTTAAGAGGCAGAGAAACTGAGCAAAAACATTTATGAAACAATAATCGATAACCTTAAACGTGAATTTGCCTGAAAAGAGATTGTACTTTGTCTGGAGTATCATAAGAATAAACTTTTTAATGTTTGTAGCATGGCTGGCTGACCGGCTTCATATCATGTGTTGGTGACTTTAGAACAGGAGACAGCAAAACACTAGAAGGGTCTGTGTCATTCTTGACCTGACTAATTCTCCAAGGATTATAATATGATTTCTATTAATATTTGTATTGTAAAATTTGTTTGGACAAAATTTGGAAAGGTTTGAGATATTTAGTTTCTTTTCTTTTCTTTTCTTTGGTTAATGCTCAGTTATGGATATTGGCTCCCATTTGAACTTGAACTCATACTTTAATATGCATGCGATATCAAGCTGCTTACAGTTTCTCGAGGGTACCATATGCTTTTTACATCCATATCTATGTACATGACCTACTTCTGGGCCTTCCTCCAGATCTTCATGGCGGCACATTTTATTTCCAAAACTCAGCTTTTTTGAAGATATTCTGATACCTTCATCCCCCAAATAATTTATATTTTCAAATCTCTTTTTGCTCTTCAACATCATCACATTTTTCCATTTACGTTTCTCTACAAAAGGTTTTTCAGTAGACATAGCTCGTTTGGTTTTGTTTTGCTGTTTTGTTTTTTCTTTTGTTTTTACCTTCTCTATCACACCTCCAATTTGATTTTCGTAACACGGCAGATATTTAAAAAGTGTTTGCTGAACCGAATTAAACTAAGAAAAGTTAAGATTATTTTGCTTATTATTTTGAGAATCCATTTAGGTAAAACTTTCCTTTTCAAAAATTATAGATCGTATGCAATAGGTACTCCACACTCTAGTTTTAAAATGATAATTATGTACTCTTCATTAGAAATTCACTTCTTATATATCTTTTTTTTCTCAATTATGTAGTGACAACTTTATCTACGCCAACTTATCTTGAGAAATGTCCATAAGCATTATTTCCTTTATCTATAAATCCAAGGGTAGGGAAGTAAGAAAATCAGTGAACAAATTGGAATTCTGGTTCTTCAACCAGATGTCACTCTCTTGCCACTTCCTCCAACATAAAATGGTAGTATAACTACCATTTCAGCTTTCAATTGTATCTACTAGAAAACAATTCTGGGGGGAAAAAAATGACTCTGTTTTTATATGAAAAATGGCCCTTTACCCATTGCAGTTAGGCTTCCATCCGAATGCTGCCTACAAGAATCTTTCCCTGAAGTCATCGGGCTTCCTTCCACATTATTAAATTCAGTGTTTCCTTTCTGGCAGCATTTAACACAGACAGGAACTGCAGGTTTTTAACTTTCCTCCTGCCTGCATCGGATGCTTTAACGCAATCTTCTTTGTAAAATCCTCTTCCTCTAGTTGTTGTCTTCTGAATGTTGGAACCCCAAAAGCTTTGTCTGAATTGGACCCTTTTCTCTCCCTATGCAGTCTCAAATAACCTAAAGTCCCATGGCTGTGGTGGCATCTGCAGGCCAATGACTTCCAAATCTATCCCTTTTGACTTGATTGCTCATCTGAACAGCAGACTTGTACATCAAGGCCTGCTCTAATACTTTTATGTAGATATCTACTAAAATTTATCTCAATTTTTACTTGGCTCCCATTAACTTTTAATTCTTGACTTGCAAACTGGTTCCTCGTGTTTTTCACAGTCGTATAATGAAAATATCAAAAATGTTTTCCAATCATTCTTGATCCCTCTCTTTCCTTCATTTTCTCTCCCTCAAATCTCCATCCCATCTTCAAGGTTTGTTCACTTAACTCTCCAAAATATATTTCATGCCTGATGACACAATTTTTTTTTTTTCTCCAAAAGTACTGCCCTTGTCCAAGTCAATGTTACTTCTCATCTAGGACTGCATCATTAGCCTTGATTTCCCTTTGCTACCAAACCCCATTACCTCCCCCTCCAGGTATTTAACACAGAAGGTAAAACAATCTTACACAAAATAAGACATTTCATTGTCTTGCTCAGTACCATTCAATGTTTTAGCTTCTGTGTGTAGAGTAAAATTTGCCTTACACTTGCCTTACAATTAACAATATTCTCGCCTTACAAAGCTATATCACACCCAGATCTTGTATCATCTTGAGATATTTTTCCTCCTAATACTGTACTTCAGGCAGACTGATCTTCTTCCTCTTTGAGTATATTAGGCTTGTTCTGCCCTCGGAACCTTTGCATTAGTCTTTCTTCTGCCTGTAATAATCTTCTGCCTAAATTTCACATAACTTTATCTTAGACTAAATATCATCTCCTCAGAGAGGAGCCCTTTGACTACCCAATCTAAGGCAGCCCACCATCACACCATTGAATCTTAATTCCCTGCCTATCTCTAAATAATGTGATATGTTGGACATATTTTCATGACTCTCCTCTGAATTGTTGTTTGCTTTTCTTTTCTGCCTATTCCCTTTTAAATAGATATACCTGAGATTAGGGACTTTATTTTATTCAATGTTGTACAATCCAGGTATAGAATAGTGTTTTTTCCATAGTAAATGTTTATTAAGTACTAGATAACTAAAAGAATTATAGTTATATTTTAGTTAGTTTATAGTTATAATTATTATAGTTATTATACATTATTATTATATTATATAATTATTATAGTTAATTTATAGTTATAAATATATCTTTGGGACAAAGCCTAACTGCAATGGGTAAAGGGTCATTTTTCATATAAAAACAGAGTCATTTTTTCCCCCCAGAATTGTTTTCTAGTAGATACAATTGAAAGCTGAAATGGTAGTTATACTACCATTTTATGTTGGAGGAAGTGGCAAGAGAGTGACAACATCTGGTTGAAGAACCAGAATTCCAAATATATATTTATATCCAAAAAGAATTATAAATATATCTTTATTTTATAAAAAATAAAGTTTTATACTTTAGTAAAGGTTGATTTTTAAAATGAGTTTAAGCAATATGATATATATATCATATACAACATATAATGTAATATATATGTGATATGTGATATATATCACATCATATAAATGTGATATATATGTGATATATAGCACATTAAAATATATTATATATCACATTATATATTATATATAACATTAAAATGTATATATATGAAATATATATAATATATACACATAAAATTTCTCAACTTTCATCTGAAAATTAGAGTAATTTTTTCCCCAAAATGCTTGGAGCTAACCATCTTTATCAGCACAGGCTGTGTATTCTAATAAATTACATATCTGATTTGAAACAATGCTTTATATATAAATGTGAATATATATTTTTAATTGCCAACATCTCTGCTTATCTTAAAGTCACTTGTAAAAATCCCCAATTTCATAAAGAGGTAACCCTATCTAGTAGTTAACATGGAGATTTTGGAGATTCAACTTATCTTCCAATTGACCTCTTTTTGTGACACTCAGTTGTTGACTTTATCAAACTTTTTTGTTTTTCCTACTCATAGTTAAATTTAAAAACCCCAATAAAAGCATTG
Source organism: Papio anubis (assembly GCF_008728515.1). Classification (NCBI taxonomy): domain Eukaryota; kingdom Metazoa; phylum Chordata; class Mammalia; order Primates; family Cercopithecidae; genus Papio; species Papio anubis. The sequence continues at coordinate 16,698,858 of NC_044984.1, read as the reverse complement.
TGACATGCCAGCTGCTCTTTTCATATCTTAAATAGATAACATGTACATAAATATCTTTTTTTAAGTCTGCTTTCACTTTTAAATGTAGTTAAAATAATTTTATTAAGTGCCCAAGAGGGACACTGGAGAAGGCAAAGATTAATTTAGGAAACCAATCCTTAAAATAAAATTTGTAAAGTTTATGTTACCTAGGAACCTGGGGAAGAAATGATTTGTTCATTATTGTCTATTTTTTCATCTCTCATAACAGAACCTTCTACTTTTAGTTGGACACCACCATTTCTGCCACATTCCCTTGGGAGAAATGATGTGTGCAAGTCCTGTCCCTGAGGAGATCAGCTTTCAATCCTCTCACTCTCCTCCCCATTCCTCTTTGGCCAGCAAATGAAGAAACTGGAGCTTTGCCTTTAAAGTAGAAGATGGAAACCATGTGTTGAAGATAGCAGAACTCCCCTAGCAGAACAGACTCCTTACCACTTACACTAGAGAGAAATAAAATTTTTATCTTCATTAAGACATTTGACTTTGGATCATTTTGTTACAGGTGTTTGGACTGTACTCTAAATAATACCATTCCCCCAAAAATATACAAGTTCCTTTTGTCATGTCAAGTTTCAAATATGTGAGTAAAAATTGAATTTTAGAACAACGTCAGTAAGTTGGATATTGCCTATAATATTTTATTATTTTTCAGGATAAAAAGTAATGCCAAATGAGAACAGGATATGGCTGCAAATCAGCATGAGGGATATTTTCAGGGTAATGAAAATGGTCTAAAATTGGCTTATGATGCTGGTTGCACAATTCATGTAAGTTTACTAAAAATCATTGAATTGTATACTTAAAATGGGTAAATTCTTTTATGTAAAGTATACCTAAATAAAACTTAAAAGAAAAATATTGTGCTTATATACTAATAAAAAGAAGCCAATAACGTATTAATTAGCTTTCTGGTTTATTTTGTTTTACCTAAGTATATTATTATTTCAAGGTCTTTCCCTGCTGTTAATATATTTAAAAATCAGGAAAGAGCTATAAAGTCAAAATTGGGGATACCCTTTCCACAGATAACAAACTTATTCACCACCTTTTGGATTTTTTTGGGGGGTAAAAGCTACTTTTTCTATTATGCATTCAATTCTACCATATAACTATATTTACTCACTCAAAGACTGCCTGCAATGATTTGGATAAACCAAGTAGCATTAATTCCTGTACAAGTCTGGATCCATTAGACTGGATACATTTGGAGAAGTAATAGCACTAGTATAGCTTAGGGACAGCAATATGTAATAGAACAGGATGAGAAGAACAAATGTTTTAAATATAAATTTAGTTCTACTTTCAAACAATATTGTTTTATTTGGATTAGTTGTGCATTATAAACTAGTTAGCAATTTGAAAATCCAGTATAAGTTGGATGTCTCTAAGTACGTCCTTCAGGTAGGCCATAAAGCAAGAAGGATTTCAAACACATATTCTGTTTAGTCTCATATATATATATATATATAAAGTAGTGTCACAACTAGTGCTGGTATCTTTAAGCACAATGACTTCCCATATCTTCCAAACCCATCCATATGCTTCTACTGAAGCCTGTAATTTTATGATAATTCTACTTCACATATTATACAGTAATAATTTGCCTATTCATCTATTTTGTATTTATTTATTTTGAGACAGTTTCGCTCTTGTTGCCCAGGCTGGAGTGCAATGGCACGATCTTGGCTCACCGCAACCTCTGCCTCTCGGGTTCCAGCGATTCTCCTGCTTCAGTAGCTGGGATTACAGGCATGCACCACCATGCCTAATTTTTTGTATTTTTAGTAGAGACAGGGTTTCACCATGTTGGCCAGGCTAGTCTCGAACTCCTGACCTCCGGTGATCCACCTGTCTCAGCCTCCCAAAGTGCTGGGATTACAGGTGTGAGCCACCACACCCGGCTTCATCTATTTTTCTTATTACATTATGAGCTCCTAAAAAAGGATAAATATTTTTTTAAACCATCGAAGCCCCTTCATTACAGGTGCATGGCAGATAATATGCACTTGATAAATTCTTATTGATCTTACATGAAATTTCAAGACCTAGAAGCAGAAATTAGCACTTCTAAAAAATGGACAGCCCATCTGTAACTGAACTGAATTTGTCTTAAATTCACAACACCTGCTCCCCAATATTAAGTTTTTTTTTCAGATTTCAAAAGAAATATTAAGACTTCTAAAAACTACATGTGTGAAGACAACTACATCTTTTTTTTTTTTTTTTTTTTTTTTATTTTGATAGGGTCTTGCTCTTTTTGCCCAGGCTGGAGTGCAGTGGCCGGATCTCAGCTTACTGCAAGCTCCGCCTCCCGGATTCACGCCATTCTCCTGCCTCAGCCTCCTGAGTAGCTGGGACTACAGGCGCCCCCCACCTCGCCCGGCTAGTTTTTTTGTATTTTTAGTAGAGACGGGGTTTCACCAGGTTAGCCAGGATGGTCTCGATCTCCCGACCTTGTGATCCGGCCGTCTCGGCCTCCCAAAGTGCTGGGATTACAGGCTTGAGCCACCACGCCCGGCCGACAACTAAATCTTAAAGAAATAAGTTAAACAATGAATCTCATTCCTGGAGATATATCCAGGATCTAAATTTACTTTTAAAGAATGAAGACAGTCAAGAAAATACTGATTTTGACTTGTCAGGTGTCATAGAATCTGAATAGTTCTAAATGCCTCTAAATGAACATCTAGATTTGATTCAGTTACAAATAGAAGCATTTCTAAATATCTGCTGTAATAGTTTAAAATTTCTATTCTTATTTCATTAAGAATGTTTCCTTGCTTTCCTTGATTTTAAAAACTTGAAATGTATTATTACGTGTGTGTGTGTGTGTGTGCCCACATGTGTGCTCATCACTTTCCTTATTCGCAAAGCAAGTGCTTTGTTCATAGTGAAAGTAAAGAGACAGAATGTGGATAATTCAGCAAATAAGATGATAGAAAGCACTTATTGGCGACGGGTCAGTGGCATCATCCACTGCAATGAAGAATAGAATTTTTATCAAAGTTCCTTGTCTCAGGGTAGCACTTCAAGAGTAAATCATATCACTGATTATAGTCTATAAAAAGATTTTGGAGGCTTCTAATGGAAGTAATTATTTTTTCCTGGTTCTTCTGTATAACAGTATTCTGACATACTGATTATCAATCATATTAACTTAGAAATAATATATGTTCAGTTAAGTTATAAAACTCTTGATCATGTCACATGAAGTCTACATCATCAATTACTGACTATTGGAAAGATTTTCTTGCTGTTATAAAAGTCAATACTAAACTACAGAAAAAATATATTTCATTTTCAGTGGCAATAAGTTACAATATTTACAAATAATACATTTTAACTACATAATATTTATTTTAACCACGTAATATTTTAACTACATAATGTGATCTGGGATCCCAGGAAATTAGAATGTCTTATGACCTTGGATTATTCAGAGCAGGTAACTGAATACAGTATTTTTTTCCATTTTCTTAACTTTATGGGGCTGCTTTTTAATTGGACTCTTAGTAAAGTCTAAGATTCTCCCAACAAAAAGACAGTCTAAAGGCCCATCGTTGATATCAAGCTACCCAGACCCTATTATAGATACCCGTATGTAAAAGGAGTTAACTCCACTTCCTAAGAAATACGTAATTGACCAAAAAATGTTGTAAGAAATAAAATGGATACAGGAGTGCTAAATAACATATCCTTACTTTGAGATCAGTAACAACCAGTTGAAAGATTTTTTCACTTTCCTGTCAGCTTCTGTAGCATTGTAAGGATACTGCCTTGGGCTATGCAGGTAGCCTTGAGGTGATGAGAATTTTTAAGAACACTATTTGAACATCAAATATCATTGAAACACCGAATGCCAACTAAATAGAATTGATGTTTAAAAATACAAAATACACAATAGCTAACCATAATCAACTTAAATTGTGCCCAGCTATTGTTGACTGAAAAATGAATTTGAGGTTAGACTAACAGAATACATGCTAGTCCCAAATTTCTATTTTCAAAGGCCATTTATATGAAAGTACAAGCGTCCATCAGCTGGGGCACTTCAGATAAAGTATTTTATATTTAATGTACATTATAGTCAAGCCATTTGATCTTGCAAATAGTGACTACATTGATCCTTGGAGAATACAGCTGTAAAGCTGAAAGCAATATTCAGGAAAGTTTCACAACATAGATTTTTAACTTTTCCTCAAGTTGAAACTCAGTATGAAGTAAGTTTTTGCAACTGAAGATACAAAAACAAATGACAAACCCTAGTGAAATATATATAAATAAATGCTCTTTAATAGTAATGAACACCCCTCCTAAGAGACACAATTTTCTACCCAGCTAAGTAACTGATGTGTGAGATAAATAGTGGAAAAATGGGGCAGTAAGACACAGGGAAATGTGTGTTTATTTGTCTCTCAAGAGTTGAATCGTACTTACTAGCTAGCTACTTGTGAATGATTAATGAAATAGGAGGAAAAAACACAGAGAGAAACAAAAAGGAGAAGAAAAAAAGGGGGGAAATGCCCTTCATTCCTCAGATAAGAGAGAGAAAAACACAGCAGTACCCATTGCCCAGAACAATATTATTTGAAAGTCTCTCAGCATTCAAAAGTCAAACTCGAGAGGCCAATGCTTATTTATTTACAGAATTTCACTGTTTATTTAAATGACTTGTCTTCTTTTTTGAACTTGAGAGATATTTGTTGCAAATTAAGGAAAAACACTTTTTTTCTGTCTGACTAAAATATCAAACTACTCTTGATGTTGTTTTCGCCAGAAGAAATTAAAGAAATTTCACAAAGTTTTGTTGCAACACTGAAAATTTAGATTTGAAAATTCAACACCACAGATGTAATCACAGCCAGACAGTAATTAAGCATCAGGCCAAATTTGGTCCTAGAAATGTGTATGCAGAATGTGTGACTTTAGTGGAAGTCTTCTGTGTGTTTTCAAGGGCAGACTTTGGTCAAAGGCTTATTGAAGGAACTAGGAATAAAATGCTTCTAAAGAAATAGGGCACCTTTGTTTAATAATATTTACTTATATGCAAATCTTTTCTTTTTAATTTAGATATATTGTGAGTAAAATTGTGACCACTTTCTGACATTTCCCATATTCACTGAAAGACAAACGCTCATTTTCATCTTCAGTTGTTTTACTATTGTGTATAACAGAAAGGATAGAAAATTCTCTCCATGAAAGCTTTCATTTTCAAATTGTTAGCATTTCTAGGATAGTCTCAGGATAGGTTTTGGGTGATATGGGAATATTTGGAAGGAAGGGGGGCATTCTCATTTGGCAAGTTTGCTGGGAAACGACCCCATGGAAGTTGCCCCAAATACTTATGGAATATTTTGGTTTTTTCTGTGGCTTTTAATTTACCTTAGTATTTGGCAGCATAAAGGGGGAAAATGCTTAATTTAAACTGTGCCAGGATATGATGTGAGATGTGTCTCTGCTTGCGTCTTATTTCTTTTCTGATAGAAAGATTTTAGCGCCACGTATAATAGCATTCTTGTTTCTGAATCTGAGCCAAGGGACCCTTTCTATACGAGTTGCTCTGTAAACTCAGACGAATATGAGCAGCTGGGCTGACCTTGAAAGCCAAATGCTCATTATTATTAATGAACTTCAGCAAGTTTCCTCACTTCTCTAGGCCTCATTTTCTTTCTTTATAAAGATAACAGTTATTTATAGCATTACCGGAATAAACAAAACAGTGACAAAAAATGTATGCTAAGTTCCTAGTGTCAAACATGTAAGAGGTTTTTAATTATTCTTACTGGTTTTGTTTCTCATTCACGTTGTTGTAATTGATGCATCATTATTGTGGCTCTTCTTCTTCCTCTTCCTCTTCTGATGATGACAATGAAAATAATCTAGGGTATAGACTACATAATTTGTATGGTGCTTTGTGTATTTTGATAGAGACATCACAAATAATTAAAAAGTCATGTGCATTGCCTAACATCTTTAGCAATATAATAAGAAAGTCAAATATTTTTTAGAAATTCTAATAAACCACATATAATTTTTTTAATTTAATTTTTTTTTACATGTCAGAATTTTTAAAACCTGTAGCCAGTGAATTCACAGTTCCTGGTTTCTGCCACATTTTTTCTTTCGCATTGAGAGAGGAATAGTCATTCAGATTTCCCTGAATCTCAGAGGGCCAGGTAATATGTTTTCTGTAAAACTCCTATGAAAAGTTTCCTTTTAAAAAAATCATTCTTTCTCTGAGGACTAACAGTGAATAAAAGATTCCACAGTGAAAGCTATCGGGTAGAGCAGCAAGTTGTATCCAAAATAAAAGTCATGCCCAGTCATTTGTGAAGTTATGATTACTTGGTGCCGAAACGGCTTCAAGTGATGAAGGACTGAGTCCTTTCCTTCTCTACAAGAACACATTTCTGTCTGGTTAATTATTGTTTCCTATTATTTTGCCTTTATTTTGTGATAGTTTTCAGTATCCACACTACCACAAACATCATCAGGCCTAGTACTGTCTGGCTAGATAAGAGAATGTGGTTTTTCTTTTTCTTTCTCTTAAGCATTCTCAAAGTATATACCACAATGTGAAAGTCAGAACCTGAAACCAACATTTAAAGGCAATAGTCATTATATACTTGGCCATGGTCACCTATCACGAACATTCACCAAAAAGAACTACCTTTGGACTATACTCTAAAAATTTAATAAGGTAAACCCTATTCTTGTTCTGGGTTTGTCAAGTAATTTATCAAAAGAATACATGTGTAAATTTATATTCCCAAAGGACAGCGTACCAGAGAAACAGAGAAAAACAAATTTGGCAACGAGATACCCTATATTCCAAGTCGACTCTGTTCGTTACAACTCATCAGTTCAAAATTAATTTTGGTTATAATCTACATAGCCATGACTATGTGCTGTTTTTCTTTAAACTAGTTCTTTCCTATTTAGAAAATCAAAAGAAAAGGCAGTTATGATGTGCAAAGTTAAGTGGTTCTCCATTGCCAAGGTAAAATTTAAAATTATGTTAATCACCAGCAGTTGTTAATTAAACTATTGCTCATTGGACCTTAACTCTAACTTTTACTCCATGTCTATAATATCACTTATTTTCTGTTAATGTTATAACCCTGGTAAGTCTGAAAGATAAAGCAAGTGCCTAGCTCTATCCTTAAATGTCAACCGTTTAAGTGGTTTGACTTTTATTTTCTATTTACTTTGGTCAGTGTAAATTTCTATGGGTTTTGCTGGTTGGGGGAAAGGGGATTTGAGGATCTGTAGTTCTTGGTTATTAATATTTGACTTTGTTAGTGCTATCTATTTACTATATGACTTTGGGAAAAAAAAATTAGATATTCTTTCACAGCCCTTAAAATGCACGGGGAGTGTAATCACACATTGGGCCTGCAATCTCTATATATTGCTGTTCCCTTCCGTTTCACATTTAGGTAATAATGGTTTTTGATCTTTTATATATTTTATTTTCTCACTCCAGTACGTGTTTGTAGCATCAGGAATTTGTGTTTTTTTCCTTAAAACATTATATAGATTATATAACATTTTATACAGGAAATGTCGCAGCGTGTCAGAAGCATGGCTAATCTATCCCAGAGTTTTAGTTTTAGACTGCACTACCTGTAAGCACGTTGTAAGACTGCATAGGAACCTCAATGCCGCCATCCTCTGAGCTAATGGCACAGTCTAAATATCCCCTACGTTGAACCCAATTCTAGCAATGAGTACGGCAGAGAACAACTCTGGGCAGAGTAAATGGGATGTTCTCATAGATATTATTTACAAGCTAAGAAGCTCTCTTCTCACAGAGGTCTAATTTACCTACCTGGAGTTGGCCATGGGAGGTAGAATGACAGAGCACAGATAAGTAGAGCCAGTGGGGCCAATCTGCGGCTCTTCCACTATTCTGTAGTTCAGTTTTACCTGATTTCCCTAAGTGCCAGCCTGTACTTGCTTGGTGATAGAGCCAATTCATAAACCACAGTGCTTTAAAGGAGTTAGCTTTTCCTTGCTCTTCTGAGTGATATATATTTGCTATTTTTCAGTATTTCGTAGTCCACAAGCAATCAATCTACCTTCTAGTTCAGTAAAAATGTCTATTTTAAACACACCCAATTAGTCGGGATTTTCTAACCACAATCTAGAACTTTTAAGAGCTTTGGGCCTCTTAGTCATAGTGTTCAGCAGCATTCCTAGGTGGGTTGATGTGATCTCCACAAACAGTCCCACCAATCTCCAGGCTTACTCTTTACTGGAGAGGTAAGTAAGAGATAGTAATTTACAACATTTTGCTAAGTTATGTGGGACAGAGAGAACAGAGACATCCTTTGAACTTTGAGAAGTAAATTATTCTCTGGGAGAAAATCGTCATATTATGAATGTAGTTTAGTAAATTTTTATTATTTTTTGAGATAATGGCTCATACTGTCACCCAGGCTGGAGTGCAGTGGGACAATCAGGGCTCACTATAGACCCAATTTCCCAGGCTCAGGTAATTCTCCCCTCAGCCTCCAGAGTATCTGGCACTACAGGTGCCCAACACCATGCCCAGCTAATTTTTCCCTTTTTTTTCTTGTAGAGACAGGGTTTCACCATGTGGCCCAGGCTAGCCTTGAACTCCTGGACTCAAGCAATCCACCTGCCTCAGCCTCTCAAAGTGTGCTGGGATTACAGGCGTGAGCCACCATGCCTGGTCATAAAGTATTCTTAATGGTCATCAGGTTCAAGGCTTATCACATTGAATTATGACAGTATGGCTGTAAATTCAAGTATCCATGTGAAAAAATATATATATCGAAAAAATATATATCAAACGTTATTCTATAAAAACGCAAATTGCGCCTGGCTGGACCTCAAAATGGGTATGGAAAAAAGTCCTTAGCCAAGTCTCTCATGTTTTTTCAATCACTTGTAACCTGTTGCACACTTCAGGTACTTCTTGCATAGCCTTTACCCTCCTTGGATGTAGTTGAAGAAATAGTGGGGAGCACTTCATTTGATCCCTAGCAATGCACTCTTAGTTTCCATAATCAGTTTCCCTCATGTTCCTGCCAGACAGGCTGTTGAAAAAAAGAGGTTAAGAACACTTACTGTACTCCCTCTACTACCATTTTCTTATTTATTACATCCAGTAAGGGCTTGGGCAATTATAAAGGTTCTCTTTTATCATGTCCATTTGAAACCAAGGGAAGGGCTAACTCTCTCGTTGACACTCAATGTTCATTTGAATTGTGCATGTCAATAACAACAACATAACCCCAGTGTATTAGTCCATTCTCACACTGCTATCAAGTGTAAATTACCTGAGCCTGGGTAATTTACAAAGAAAAAAGGTTTATTTGGCTTCGGCTTCTGCTTCTGGGGAGGCCTCAGGAAATGTATCATCATGGTGGAAGGTGAAGGGGAAGCAGGCACATCTTCACATGGTGGAGTAGGAGAAGGTGGGAAGTAGACACACTTTTAAACAATCAGATCTCGTGAGAACTCACTCACTATCATGAGAACAGCAAAGAGGAAGCCCGCCCCTATGATTCAGTCACCGCCCACCAGGGCCCTCCTTCAACACTGGGGATTACAATTTGACATGAGATTTGGGTGGGGACACTGAGCCAAATCATATCACTCAGAATATCTAATATTTCTTCTAGTCACATTTTCTAATTTGTAGCATCACTCTCATCTCAGGACATCTCTATATAATCTTGGTTTACCTTTGACCATTTCTTCTTATGCCCCTTGGGAATACCTGTACAATGAGAGATTGTATCCAGTAATAGTATTGCATACAATTACTGGAACATTTAAAATCAAAAGGCTTTTAATGCCCCACTCTGGATAAGATGAATAGATATCAGTCTAGTAGTTTGTATTTTTTCAAATCTATGGCTTTAACTGATAGTGTAAATTCAGCTCTTTGTTTAAGCATTCTTCATTCAAAATCCTTCATGATTGGATTTGAATTTGTCCAGGAGAGGATATATTAACTAAATTGAGGGAGCATTTTAAGAGGTTAGGGAGGAGCTAAAGTAGATGTTTTATCCCCTCAAGCATCTATAACATCCCACCAGCTCAATGATGGCAGCCCCATCAGTTTCCTTGGTTTTTTTTTTTTGCTATTTGTCAATAGCCATCTGAACAACTTCACTCAGCTAAGTCAGTTATCAGGCCCTCTCCCTGCTTTGCTTTGCTTTCTTTCCTTTCCCCCACCCCCCATAGTAACATCTTTTTGGATGGCATAAATGTTTTCTGCATCATTTAACCCCACACATGACCACTTAGCGAGCAGATCAATTGCTGTTTTGGGAATATTACTTTACTCCCTCCTATCCTGTCCTCCTCATCGAACAAAACTCCCTGGAGCATAGTTGATATATTTTTGCATCTACCAGGGTTTGTGCAAATAGCATTAATTTAAGTGTGTCAATCTAATCAGATATAGCCAATCCGGATTGCTTGCACCTATGTACGGTTGTGAAAGTAGTATTGCGGCCAGGCGCGGAGGCTCAAGCCTGTAATCTCAGCACTTTGGGAAGCCAAGGCAGGCAGATCGCCTGAGGTCAGGAGTTCAAGACCAGCCTGGCCAACATGAAGAAACCCCATCTCTACCAAAAATACAAAAATTAGCTGGGCATGGTGGCCCATGCCTGTAATCCCAGCTACTCGGGAGGCTGAGAGGCAGGAGAATCGCTTGAACCTGGGAGGCGGAGGTTGCAGCGAGCCGAAATCCCACCACTGCACTCCAGCCTGGGTAGCAGAGCGAGACTCCATCTAAAAAAAAAAAAAAAAAAAAAAGTCATATTGCATCTGTTAGTAAAGGAGAGTGTAGGGAGGTTACCTCACTTGGTGTAAGCCTTCAGACACCTTATCATTACCCATTGTTACAAGGTATATGTTAAACCATCTGAAAGCAGCTTCTCACAATAGTTTTCCACCATGTGGAGTTGAGGCATAATCCTTTTCATTCAGTTGTATATAAAATTAGTGACATGCTCCCAAATCATTTTCTTTTCTGATAATTCATGCTAACAGGAATTCATCAGACTTGTTCTTTGATTTCTTCATAAAGAACCCCAGCTCTAACCAGAGTAACCTCTGGAATCTGAGGTCACCTGGGTTGTGATTGAGTACAATGTCTTTATTCAGTAATCAGTTAAAAAAAAAGTCTTTCTGCCGGGCGCGGTGGCTCAAGCCTGTAATCCCAGCACTTTGGGAGGCCGAGACGGGCGGATCACGAGGTCAGGAGATCGAGACCATCCTGGCTAACACAGTGAAACCCCGTCTCTACTAAAAAATACAAAAAACTAGCCGGGCGAGGTGGTGGGCGCCTGTAGTCCCAGCTACTCGGGAGGCTGAGGCAGGAGAATGGCGTAAACCCGGGAGGCGGAGCTTGCAGTAAGCTGAGATCCGGCCACTGCACTCCAGCCTGGGCCACAGAGTAAGACTCTGTCTCAAAAAAAAAAAAAAAAAAAAAAAAAAAAGTCTTTCTTTTTTTTCTGTGTTTGATGTTTGACTTTAAAAAGATTTAAAAGTCTGTCTTTTTTTTTTCCTGTGTTTGGTGAGGACTGCTATCATCAGCTAGGGAATAGCATGGTTTTAGAACCTTCTTTAAACTTACATTATTTGTGTATTCACTTAGCTAATCTCCCTAGATCTAAACCTACTTCCCGTAAATTCCATTGTTAAATCTTTGCCTCCATAGTTGGAGTCAAGGTTTTTGCTACTTCATAAGAAGAATACACAAGTAACTATTCCAGCAATGAACCCTCATTATTTTACACCTTCATTATGAAACCCTCATTTCTTGTTAAAAAGTGTTTGAGTGACCATAATTTACAGGTCTAAAAGTTAATCATGCCTACTCCACCAATCTGTGTTATCAAAAAGGGTTGAAATATTAAATCAGACTGAGGATCTTAACCAGGAACCAGATCTACTTAGGACTCAAGTGATACAAGCAAACATCAAGATATTCCCTGGAGGAACTCAAAATTTTCAAATTCAGCTCTCCAAAATATCAATTTTCTTCCAACCTGGTTGGCATTTTGGTGTAGGATTAACTATGAGGTTTATTAGCAATATATGCAAAAGTATTAAACACAAAAATTGGCCATTTCAATTTTGAAATATCCCTGCTTTGTATTCCACTAATTTGACAGCTTATGTAATTGCTCTTCATTTTTTTCCAGACATTCAAGTTCCATAAACCATAAATCCTAGGTTTATCTACAATAAGCAGTCTAGACCGGTCAGGTATATCCACCTAAAACATTTTATAGATAATGACTCCTGGCATTTCTCCATTAATGCACTCTATTAACGTTTGCAAAGAGGTCTGTCCAAAGTCAGGTTCCACCCACCATTCCAGTGCCCCTGTATGGAAGAAGTGTGCTACAGGCCTGCTGGTAATTCTTTCCTCCTTATTACTGGATACCCACGAACAATGAGGTTTGTTTCAGTAGTTTTAAACATTTCTGTCAAGAGTCACTTTGACCTTCTAAATAGACAGCCTGGAACAATTTCAAATTAGATAATAGTTTCAATCAGAATAATCTTAAATTGTTTTATAAAAATATTTGAGCAACTAAAACTCCTGACTGAATGAAAAGCCCTGTCATTTTACTTCAGTGAATACATGAGAATTATTTGTAATTATGAATATTAGCTGTCTTTTTTTCAGATCAAATCTTTTACATTAAAACCCATTAAAACACTTGGTTTTTTAAAACATATTTTCAATTAATAGTATAATTCCAGGTAATGGATCATAAACTATGAATTAGTGGAAATTTGAATCAATTCAAGTTTCTTATAATAGTATTTTTTACTTATTTCAATCTTTGGGAATTAGTTGCTTTATGAACATCTCGCTCTTCATTCAGTTTGCTAGAAAATGGCAGGATTTCAAAATTATTCAGCAGATTTTCCAGAGTGCCTTGTGATAAACCACTAGACCAGTAAGATGTGTCATAAATATACAAATAAATAAATTTATGAAACTTTATGTTACATTATGATATACATCTCATGGAACCAGGGAACACATTAGCATATAAAAGATTCTGAAAACTAACATTTCCCCAACTCTTTGACAATGAACACCCTTTTAACAAGCAAGCTGCTGTAGTGTCTTCCAGAACTATCATCCTGTGTGATAAGCTTTTGGAAATGAATAGTCTCTCGAACTGATTTCCAATTTCTTATTCTAGCACTCAAGGCTTCTCCAAACTTGTCTAGATGCCACATGCTCTTTTTCAAATTGTCGAGTCTTCTCCTCACTGTTCCTGATACTACCATTCACAGTCTTTCCTTGGAATCCTGCCTTATTATTTTTGCTGCCCTGATATATTCTTCTCCTTCCTTTCTCCTTCATTATATTTTATACTTCATCCTTCAGATCATGTTCTGTTTCTCCGTCAGGCCTCTTGGGTTTTTGTGCTTCTTTCTGTCCTTACTGATGTCTGCTTTGGCTTGTTTTGATCTTAAATCCATTCATTTCCCTTTCTTATCTCTATTCTATGTTGGGAGATCATCACTTTTGCACGCTACATATTTACGATCACTTTTCATTAGACTTCCTACTATTTTCAGCCAATTGAAAGTCTGCTTATATGACTGTAGGGTAAGGGTAAATTAAGTGTCAGAGCTTTTCTCCTTGCTTCTTTAGCAATAGTTGTATCTGCTTCAAAGCTTCCCCTTCACCTAGACTGGTCCTACCATGTATTGGCTCCTTTCGGGTGGCCTTGGTCTCTTCCTCTGTGTACTATCAATTCTGTCCTTTGATGATCAAGTAGAGGAGTGGTAGCAGCTTCTTGTACTTCCTAATTTTTGAGTTAGGGTTTCTCATGTATTTCATGACTTGTATCATAATCTCCTGTATGAAATTCCCTCTCTTTAAGAACATAGATCACTCCAAGCTGCTATTTCCTATTGTACCTTGGTTGATATACCACCCAAGTATTGTCTGAATTACCATTGGATAACTCTCATGTTATACTTTCCCATTACTTCTTTAAAATGTACATTGTCCATTTTTCTTTATAACGGGATTCCTGCACCATACTGCTTATGATAAAAATCTGCATGTAATACAAATTCACTGTGTAGAATGATGTTTTGAGATATGCAACAGGAATAGCTGACGATATCACCAATTTTTGTGATGTGAGGCTGAAGTGGTAAAAATATTTTTGACATTTCTGATATTCTGATAACATTTCCAATCTTTTATTATATTAGTATATAATACTATTTATATATATTTGCTTTGTATTGCCACAAGCAAGCGTGTGCACTTCTAATCTTTATTTCTGTGCTCTAAACACCAATCCTACTTCTAGTCAGTAATCACCTATTTCTTCAGAAAATTAGTAAATTAATTAATTCTCCCTTGAAATTGCCTCAGGAAACCAGAAGGGATGCTCTCTTTTTGTCTCAACATTTCCAAGGACATTGGCTCATTTGCTCTACTTGATGAACAGCCAACCATAATCTCTGGGTGACTCATTCTTTTCTGTACAATGCAAAGTATAAAGAGAAGTTGGAAGAGAAGCCCACAACACAAACAATTACCACAATCATCACATTTAGGACCTAGCAACAAATTAGTGGACAAAATACAGAGCTTATCTCAGGTTTCTTCTCATCTGTCTTTCTAACCATCTCTACTTCTTTTTGTTTTTTCCTTTTTACTCTGTGGAAGCCAGATAATCTACTATATGAAATAACAATAGAAAGTCTGAAATCACAGAGAAAGAGAGGCTACGGTAGACGTGCATATACAATTTAGATAGTAAATTGTATTTCTTCAAAGCATTCATTGAATTTTATCATCTTCTCTGTTCCTTGTTGATTCAGGACGTTTTTTAATGAGCAATATTTTTCTTCTGTTAGGACATGTTTCTGTTGCAATGAGGACTAATACAATAGGAAAATCAGTTTTGACTGCTTGCTATGTTGCTTGAGGAACCCTCTGCAGTTTCTTTCCCGAGAACCAGCGGATACATTTCCACATGGTAGCCACTAGGTGGCAGCAGCAATGTAAAAGCACCACCGGCTGTAACTGGCAAGTTACGAAGTTGTAGAGATTTTTTGTTTTTTTTTTGCTTGATCATTTGTGTTTTGTTTCTTTAGAAAACACACACACACACACAAGGAAACTTGTATTACTTATGAAAAGAACGATTAAAAGTAACAGTTGAATGTGTTCTGCTTTTTTATGCAAAGGTGAAAGTGGGCAGAGCTTAAATCAGGGACTCTCAAAGGTGCCCGATGCTTCCAGACAGTGAAGGTGCAAGAATAAACCAAACATCCTCTCAGGTATTTATCATCTAGACCAATTTTAACGTAGTATTTAACACTTGGGCTCTTATATAATATCTTGTTAAAAATAAGAATATAATATCTTGTTAAAAATAAGAATTGTGTAATAAATACACGTGAGAGTAATTGCATAAAGTTCTTGTTATATAGTGTGGATTTTATCTTTGTCAAAAAATTATCTCGTTATAATGACGAAGTTGCAAGTTCAAGAACTCTAGGATATTCTTGTGGCGAAGTCAGTACTGGTTAGATTTATCATATAGATTGTGGTGCCTACGATTCACATCACTGTTTATATATTTCTATCTAAAAAGTTGTCCTCAGTTTCTTAATTCAATAAGGCTATACACTGAACAGGTATAGGTACTTTTTACTTACACCAAACAGGTACACATAAAATATATGTCAATGAATAAATAGATTTGTATTTATTTTTTAAAACTATTAGCAAGCAAATCAACCACCTTTTGGGGGACAGAAAGTTGTATGATGTTAGAGCCACCACATAGACTCCAGCATCTTCCACAATATTCAGAATACTCTTAAAATATCTTAAGAACCATTACAAAGCTAGAATCATTAAACAGCACAGTAATACTAAAACATTTATTTTAATGAAATAGGACATATGACACACCTATGTAAAGTGAAATTTTAAAAAGACAACAGGTTATCACATTTACTATAATTTGCTATTTTTTCTCTTAAGCTAATGCATACATTTTGTAAATAAGGCCTACACTATATGTGTGTGTATATATATACGTATATACGTACATACATATACGTATATATACACACACGTATATATATACACAATATAAAAATATTATAAAGGGCAAAAACCATGATAATGAATTTAGTTAAACCAAATCATGCTATTAATACCCAATGACTTTTTCAGTATCAAAATATAATTTGCAAACAAAGAAACATATAGTTTATTTTAAATAACATATGTTTTATTTTTCCAAAGTAAAGTAGTATGTTATTTGTTTAAAATTTTTTGTCTTAAATCTGATTGAATATTGGCAACATACACACAAATGCAAGGGGGTTGATTTGCTTGCTAGTTTCCCCATTATATAAGAGCCCAAGTGTTAAATACTACGTTACAATTGGTCTATGTGATAAATACCTGAGAGGATGTTTGGTTTATTCTTGCACCTTCACTGTCTGGAAGCATCAGGCACCTGTGAGAGTCCCTGATTTAAGCTCTGCTCACTTTCAGCTTTGCATGAAAAAGCAGAACACATTTAACTGTTATTTTTAATCGCGCTTTTCTTAAGTAATACAATAAGTAGTCCTGGTGTAGTGTTTCAGAGGGTTCAACTTCTTTCCCCCAATTTCTTCATAGAGTTGGGCACAAGATATGCAGTGGAAACACTGATTATGCCACAACTTAGCAAAGGCTTTGTTACAAAGAGTTCCTGGTTTGATGAGATGTTTTATTCCCATTGTGTTTCTTAGAATATATTCATCAGCATGATGTAACCATGAGAATAGATGAGGCCACTGAAAATGTGAGTTCCTGCACAAACCATTAAATAACTTCTGTTCATAGTTTCTTTTTCTGCAAATTGGTACTTTGTGGTAAGTATACTTTCATGAAACCCAAGTGAAAATTTTAAGATTCATTATGTCTGAGGTGAATGAAGCTCTATATTCTTATTTTTAACAAGATAGCTATGAAGATCTGCAAATAGGCCATATTGTGCACCACTACTCCAATGCCTTTCAGCACAGCAAATCTGATGCATCTCTCCTGAGACTGCAGGTGAGTCAGACTAAGAATGCTTCATTCTTTAGGAGAGTAAAGGTAAAATACTGGCTACTGGCCCATTGTCAACATGATGCTCTATTGAATTATGTGGATCCCAGCGAGTCCTTTATCAGTATAAATAACCCTTCTGCATCACTGGAATGCTGTATTATTTTCATCTTCTAAGGAGGTAACAGATATGAGAAGTCGTTAAAGAACAATAGATATAAGAAGTACTTTTTGAAGATCAAAGTGTAAGTAACAAATATCAGGCTTTAACTTCATTTAGATGCATATTATGCCAACTAGGAAGTCAACACTGCCAAAGCTGTCATTTCATTTTTCAAATTTCCAAATATTTGCTATTGAGGGTGGTTTAGAAAACTCTGAAGTTCCTATATATTTGCATAAATCCATGGGACAAAACTGCCTAGATTATGAAAGGAGTGGTTGCTTTTATTCTGTAACTTTATTAGTAAATATGTTACCAATTGGATAGCAAACATTTTCCAACCTAAATGCATTAGAAACGTATTTAATATGAAAATACTCCTTGCAGTACTTCACATTTAAATGCATTGCCACCGCATTATCAGTGAGGTTTCCATTGAGAGTATTGAGACAGAAAAAGAGAAAGAGGGAGCAGGGCATTGGCAGGGGCTTTGAAATCAGGATACAAGAAACGGCCATGGAAAAGCAACCGATTTTCATGATGGTTGTAAAACTCACATGGGTACTCATTACTCTGTACATTTATCCTTCAGTCCTTAATGAAGAGTGCAGTATACTTAAGCAGCAGGATATACTTTTGATATCTATGCTTCTTAAGGCAAAGTTGAATTAGCATGGGTGGACTGACTTAGTGAGATGCAAACCTACCCCAAATTAGGCCAAACCCTTTGAAGAGATATGGAAATGAAAATGCAAAATCATTGTGAGAAAGGTGGGCTTTTTATTGCTGCTTCTTTCACATCTCCTTTTCCTACATAGATTTTAAAAATAGCAAAGATCGAAAAATAACAGTATCTTAAGAGTAACAAAAACATCATAGGATGTGGCTTGGTCTAATGGACACAGAAGAACCCTAGATACTATGCCTTTGCACTCAGCTTTCAACTTACAATGGAGGAGCACCCAGGTTTTCAGGTATTTGGGGGAATTTAATGGCATAACTCACTGTATTGAAAGAGAATCACACCTTCAAAATGTTGTAAAACTCTAGAAATATTCTCCAGTAGATTTTCAAGATTTTCAATAAAAGTGTTAATTATCCAAAGGCCTGAAGGCTGTAGGAGGTTACTGCAGGGATTAAAGTTTTCAGCTCTGAGTTGCAAGTGTATAGCTCACCTATGTTCAGCAATACTGAGCAGTCGCTAGGATTCTCTAGTTGTAGGTGTGAAGGAAGGAAAGATGTCAGACAGGTGAACCAGCTCAAAGCTTTAGACCTGTAAAACTGTAACAACGATTGCTACCACAAAGCAAAATACAGAACATATATGAAGACTGTAAACAGCAGACACTGAAGTCTACCTGAGGGAGAAGAGTGGGAAGAGGGAGCAGAAAAGATAAATATTGGGTACTGGGCTTAATACCTGGGTGGTGAAATAACCTGTACAACAAACCCCTGTAACACGAATTTACCTACGTAACAAACCTTCCCATGTGCCTCTGAACCGACAATAAAAGTTTTAAAAACTAAATACAAATCTGTTTATTCATTGACATATATTTTATGTGTACCTGTTTGGTATAAGTAAAAAGCACCTATACCTGTTCAGTGTATAGCCTTATTGAATTAAGAAACTGAGGACAATTTTTTAGATAGAAATATATAAACAATGATGTGAATCGTAGGCACCACAATCTATATGATAAATCTAACCAGTACCAACCTCACCACAAGAATATCCTAGAGTTCTTGAACTTGCAACTTCATCCATATAACAAGATAATTTTTTGACAAAGATAAAATCCACACTATATAACAAGAACTTTATGCAATTACTCTCACGTGTATTTATTACACAAACTACAAATGATATTCCTTGTGTTTAAATACCAGTCTCTATTTCCTTTTCAATAGCCATACCCAGTGTGGTTAAATGCAGTTTTTTCTAATATCCTCTTGTGAGAAAAATTCAATTGAGATGTTATTTAAAATGTATTAGTTCCCATCAAGCTAGGTGTTAGGGAAACCATATATTTAACAAGAGAGTTAGGGGATATTCAAAGGAGTTTGTAAAATACTGACTAAAGGTTGAGAGCAGTGGCTCACGCCTGTAATCCCAGCAGTTTGGAAGGCTGAGGCAGGTGGATCACTTGAACCCAGGAGTTTGAGATCAGCCTGGGAAACATGGTGAAACCCTATCTCTGCAAAAAGTACACAAATTAGCCAGGTGTGATGGCGTGTACCTGTAGTTCCAGCTACTCAGGAGGCTGAGGTGGGAGGATCGCTTAATCCCTGTAGGTCAAGGCTGCAGTAAGCCGTGATAGCACCATTGCACTCCAGCCTGGGCGACACAGTGAGACCTCATTTAAAAAAAAAAAAAAAAAAAAAAAAAAAAAAGTTGAATTACCTATCTAAAAAAGGAAAAAGAAGTGCGGACTAAGGGAAGAGTTCTGATATAGTCTATTTCCTTCTCCCATACTCTACTTTGTTTTTCTCCCACCCAGCTTCTAGTAGTTAAATGCCTTTTTGGTTATTCAACATGCAACCTTCTTCCCAATTAGGCAGAGTCAATATTGTGTGCAAAACTGGTGAGATCCTATAATCTGCTATTACTTTGCAGGAACACAGGGATCCCAGCAAATCTTACCCAACCTCAACATTCCAAAGAATAAAGAGAAAGTTGGACATTATACATCCATAAATCCTGCAGATTTTAGACTTTACAAACAAATCCTTTATGCTATTCCAAGCCTATTGTACAGTGCACATTGATCAACCTAGATTTCTGCTCAGAAAGGATGGTTTGGCTTCCATGGAAAATTGTACTTTCCCCTGTAGATTGTTGGTGGGAATGTAGAAAGTGCAGACACTATGAAAACAGTATGGAGTTTCCTCAAAAACTTAAAAATATAGGGCTATCATATGATCCAGCAATTCTTCTTCTGGGTATATATTCAAACAAATTAAAATCATGATCTTGAAAAGACATCTGCAGCCCAATTTCCTAGCAGCATTATTCACAATAGCTAAGATGTGAAAACAACTCAAAGTCCATTGACAGAAAAATAGATAAATAAAATGTGACAGTTACACAAAATGAAATATTATTCACCTTTAAAAAAGGAAATACTATAATTTGCAACAATGTAGATAAACCTAAGACATGATGCTAAGTAAAATGGGCCAGTCACAGAAAAAGAAACAACAAAAAAAAAACTACTGCATAATTCCATTTAGATGAGATATCTGAAATAGTCCAACTAATAGAAACAGGGAACAGAATGGTTTGCAAGGGCAGGGAAGGAGGAAATGGGAAATTGTTGTTCAGTGGGAATGAAGTTTCACTTATACAAAACGAGTAAATTCTAGAGATCTGCTGTCCAACGTAATATCTATAGTTAACAATATTGTTTACTTAAAAATGTGTTAAGAGAATAGATCTCGTTACGCATTCTACACACACACACACACACACCCCACACAAAATAACACAAGGACATTTCTGGAGGTGATAGATATATTTGGAATCTTGATTCTGGTGGTGGTAACATGAGGGTATACATACATTCAAATTCATCAAAATGTATATGTTTTGTTTGTGCAAAATTTTTGTACATCAATTATACCTCAATAAAGCTTAACATTTTATGGGAAATTCTGCCTCTGTTGCAGCTTCCTGAGTCTCTTATTCAAGTGGTGAGGGCCTGTGACTACATTCACCTGGTATACTGAGCATTTCTTCATGACAGAAGGGGATGTTTTAATATTCTATTAGGTGTAGTTCAAAAATCTCTCTCCCTGAGAAGAAAAAGGGAGGATTTCTGCATTTGTAGTCCTTATTGATTATTTATTTTGCATAATGGAAACTACTTTAAGACTTTCTTGTACTAAACATGCTTCTTCTGTTGAAAGTACTTAATCTGTGCTCAAAAGCAAAAACAACATCTAGTCATTCTTACTACGTCAAATTCCCCTATTATAGCTTCCATAGAAGATTGTACCTCTTATGTCACTTGTCACAGTCAGAATCTTACATGGTGTGCGTTTATTCAGTGACCATCTCTCTTAACTACTAGCTTTTAATTTGGTTTTCAATGTGGGTAGAAACTATATCTTTATTACTTACTTTCATAGCTTTAATGTCTCATAGCTTCAGGCACATAAAAATATAAAAATGTTAGTAAGAACTCAAATGTTTTCAGAGTGTCATGAGCTCTGCTAAGAGGTTTATATGAATCAACTCATTTAATCCTAAAAACAATCTTATAAAATTATTACTATTATTATGCCCAATTTACTGATAAGAAAATAAAGGATCAGAGATGTAAAGTGACTCCTTCAAAGTCATACAATTGCTATGGGGTAAAGTAAGGATTGAAATCTAGGCTATCTGTCAGTAGCAATATTTATAGAACAAATTAATAAATTAATGAATCCATGAATGGAATTTTCTTCTTAATGACATTATTAAATTTGTCAAGATCTCATAGGAAATTAGATTTGATACATTTCTTCAGTTGAACTGTGTGTTAATAAATTGAATGCTTTCCTTGGAAATGTAGTACTGGCTTATGTATTACTGTTATCAAATTACTATCTAATTTTAGACATGCATAGTAATCTGTCTTATTACAAAGAAATAATACACAAGAAATCTTTAATACCGAATGTCAAGACTGTCTAGCCTCTGGTATCTATTAACTGTATATTGCTAAATGTACAGATAATACATCTCTCAATAACCCCTGTGATTTGCACAAAGTTGCCAGTTAGAAGATAAAGTATTGAGGGAATATTTTTAAATGCTAAAACTGTTGACCATTTTGTATTACTTCTAGCAATTTTAGGAAACACGTATGATATTTTTCTATTTCCTCAAAGGGTGGCCATGAATAAACAAAAGTGGAGCGATTGATGGTTTTTAAGTGATAAATTTGGAATATATAAATAACTGATCTAGATATTCTCTATGTTTTAAAATAATTATTTTCATGAAAAAAGTAAGGTTAATATATATTTTTAAATGGAAGATAGCTCTTATTGGATAATTTGATTATCTTCTCAAAATTTTCTGGAATATATCTACATTTTCAATTATTAATCGTTACAACTTTAGATGTTTAAGGCATGTGACCATGTGACTATTAGTGAGTTTTAATCTAGAAATCACCTTAAGAATTTGTTTAGTGTACAAATATGAACATTTTAGACTAGTTTCTGAAAAAAATTATTTACATAATTTTAACCAAAAGTTTAATTTGAGCCATTCATAAAATTGGATAAATACAGATTAAGATGGATAACCAAATTAATTCCCTTTGTCAATTATAGCAGTGAAATTCAATAGTTATTCTAATAATTTCCTTCCCAAAT
Organism: Papio anubis; assembly: GCF_008728515.1. Taxonomy (NCBI): domain Eukaryota; kingdom Metazoa; phylum Chordata; class Mammalia; order Primates; family Cercopithecidae; genus Papio; species Papio anubis. Next base: position 16,676,188 of record NC_044984.1, on the reverse strand, counting down.
ACCTTTGCAAGTCTTTATTTGATTTTGTGTTTATTGACCTGGAATAAAATGCTTTTCTTTTCACTATCTTATTGATAATTGGTTTCCACTTTTCCTGGTTTAGCTTAGGCAGTCCACACTATTCAAGGAAATATGAAGAATTGAGATATACATAGGTTGCCATATAGTAGAATCTTAATATCCAAGTACTCTCATACTCAGATTTGAGTATTTGCAAGAGATCAGGGGTCCACAGCCTAAAATAAATAGTAATTTTCCTGAGGCAGGTGAATAATGAGCACTGAGGGCTGATGTTTCAGAATTGAGTACAGCCAACCACACAACACCTTTAGCCAATTGGAGTTTTTAAAAGTCTTTTTCTTATATTGCATGGAAAGTACTTGAGTAATATTAACACATATGGGGATTAGATGTGTTAATCTAATTAACACATTTCTGGAGATATCCCTTGATAACATCAAGAGTCTAATGAAGTTCAAAAAAAAATGAATTTAATTGTAATTGTGATCACTTTCTAAAAAGAAAAAACAGTAAAACAATTTCTGAGTTTATTCTAGGATTCAAGTGATAAATTAACAAGCGTGTCAAAACACTGAGTATAGATGTCGTGCATGTTACAAATAACCCACAGAGCAACTGCTTGGCCAGTTCATTTAAGCAGTACTCTGGCAATGGCTACACACTTAAGCTTTGCTGACTTGCCATGAAAAATTTCATAAGCAGCTGGTTCAATGAAAATCTTGCACTGATGAGATCTCCAGGACTTTTAGTATGACCAAGCACTTTATCAACATAGTTCTCTAAAAGGGAATAGATGGCCTGACATGCAGACTTGTCAGAACAAACAGAATGAAGGGGGACAGCGTGGTTCAGTTATAAGGAGAATGCCTGACAACAGGAGGAACATCATGTGCTTTATTTTTTCAGCTTTATAAGGCATAGCTGTAGGCCATCTTTCCATGACACATCAACTTCTGGCGCCAGGGAAATAATATGTATGAGTTTAAAGAGATGTCATGATTTGACTTACAGGCCTGAACAACTTTCATTGTTAAGAATCTGGGGGAAAAATAAAAAAAAGGAGCCAGAGTCATTTAACTTGCTAGCAATCCTGCTCTCATTTGTTACAGGAAGAATATCTTGTTGAGGCAGACGGCCCAGAAGCAAAGCACTTTAAGGAAACACATCTTAACTAGCATCCTTCAGTCTCCAGGCTGACCATCTACCCTGTTTCACCCATTGCTATAACCCAATATCCACACCTTATGAAGTAGAGCTATGTGTTTTCTTTACAAATTACTCTTTTGCTTTACTCATTGTCCCCACATACACTACTTCTTTTTCTTTTGAGTGTTAGTCTACTGATTCTCTGCATTTTCATGTGTTTCCTTTTCATCTTTCCTTGAGTTTCTCTTCTCTCATTTATTTGCATCTCTCCATTTTATCGTTACCAGGTTATATTGCTCTTCCCTCCCAATTAAATTGCCACTTGTCTAATTAAACGTCTAACAAATTAGGAGCACCTGTATGTATGCACATGCATTCAAATTGGACTGCATTTAGCAAGCAATATATGTAGTCTTTAAACATATTTTACATAAATATAAATAAATGTAATATCCATTAATCCATCCAGTATTTACAGAGTACCTACTAGGTGATAGGTGTTATTCTTAGTACTAGGAATATTGCAGTGGATGAAGTTCCTGTGCTCATGAATATTACACTCTAGTGAGGAATTCAGACAAGGAGCAAATAAAATATAAAACAAAACATAATGTCAGGTAGTCATAAATGGTATCACTGTGGCTGGGGTTCCTATTTTAGATAAAAATCACCATGTAAGACTTCTTTGAGGCGGTGACTAATCAGAAGGAAATACATAGCCCTTTAAGTATCTAGGAGAGCAATGGTAAACGTGGGTACAGTAGGCGTGCTTGCAGAATAGCAGGGCGAGAACAGGACTGGGGCAAAGCAAGATAGAAAACATGCGAGAGGAAACGAAGTTGAAAATATAATCATAATCCAGGTCATGTAGAGTCCTGAAAAAGACAAAAATCTTTGGATTTTATTATACAAAAGGTGGCAAGCCAAGGGAAGGTTTAGATCAGGGAGATAACATGATGTGTCTGTTACTATAAATGGATAATTCTGGTTGCCACAGTGAAATGAATCTGAAGAGTGGAGACAGGGAGACGAGTTAGGAGACTATTACAGTGAGCCACATGGTCAATGATTGGCTTTGAACTGTGTTGGCGACTTATCCAAGTGCAGGTGGTGAGGTCAGATTCCAGGCTAATTTTGAAAGAGAAGCTAAATGGGGCCAGGGGACGGGTGCCATGGCTCATGCCTGTAATCCCAGCACTTTAGGAGGCCGAGGTGGGTGGATTGTCTCAGCTCAGAAGTTAGAGACTAGACAGGCCAACATGGCAAAACCCTAGCTCTACTAAAAACACAAAAAATTATCCGGATGTGGTGGCAGGCACCTGTAATCCCAGGTACTCAGGAGGCTGAGACATGAGAATTACTTCAACCCAGTCAGCCAGAGGTTGCAGTGAGTTGAGATCACGCCACTGCACTGAAGCCTGGGCGACAAAGTGAGACTCTGTGTCCAAAAAAAAAAAAAAGAAGAAAAAGAGAGCGCTAAATTGATGTGCTAATTGAATCTATGTAGACTGAAAAAGAGAGAGCTAAATTGATGTGCTAATTGAATCTATGTAGACTGAAAAAATGAACACTTGAAGATCAGTTTAAGTTTTTAGGACTAACTGAAAATATGGAGTTTCCATTTAATGAAATTGTGAGAATTGACAAGAGGAGGTTTGGGATGAAATATCAAGAGCTTGGGTCATGTCAAGTTTGAAACATCTATACAATATCCTACATGATGTGTTATGTGCAAAATAGGATATACAAGTTCGGTTTTCAGGGCATGGTCATGTAATCATTATCCACTAACTAGCTTGATTCACCTCCAGAGCAATAAAAACACAAGCTTGTATTGTCTGTAGAGAAGAGTAAGTTTTTATCAACAGTCTTGCAAATTCTTACCATTTATCTTTTCATATACGTACACAAAAGAATTAACTATGTCCTTAAAGTATATTATTATTCTAGCATTTACAAATGAATCATTTTAATAATCCATAACCAGATCACTCTTACCAGTAATACTGGGGCCTCCTCTCCAATAGGGGTGTCTAAACATCCAAGCAAAATTTGTACTGACAAAATAGTAAGTATGCTGCTGAAAATTTGATGAAAGAAATTATAATGTGATTTAGGACATTTACTTACTTTAATGAGATATTTCAGTTCTGTAGATTAAATAAATCGTTGAGGATATAGCCTGGTATATAAAAATATCATGAACTGGAAATTATTAGGTGTGGCTTCTTGGGTTCTTAGATTTACTTCTAAAAGTTATATAGAAAAGGTAACATTGTTCTTAGTGCTGAGTTTTCACTTCTGTAATTTGTGGATAGTAATATATTTTTTCTGGCCGGGCCCTGTGGCTCACGCCTGTAATCCCAGCAGTTTGGGAGACTGAGGCAGGAGATCACCTGAGGTCAGGAGTTCGAGGCCAGCCTGACCAACACACAGAAACCCCATCTCTCCTCAAAATACAAAATTACCAAGGCATGGTGGTACATGCCTGTAATCCTAGCTACTGGGGAGGCTGAGTCAGGAGAATCGCTTGAACCCGGAAGACGGAAGTTGCAGTGAGCTGAGATCAAGTCATTGCACTCCAGCCTGGGCAACAAGAGTGAAACTCCATCTCAAAATAATAATAATAATAGTATCTTTTCTATATCTCAGAAAAACAATAAAATAAAAATCTTGGAACAAAATAAAACTGCATAATATAGCTAATCAATCATGTTAACTATAACTAAATATAGATGAAAAAAATGCTCTTTTTCTCTAAGCAACATTTCAGAAGAATATTAACATTATTTGAATCTTTTCAATAGTTCACTTTTTCCCTAAGAGAAAAGAATGCATAGCATATTACTTATTGATCCCATATCATACATAACTCACTTTAATAGTTATTTGGAAAATACACATTTGATTTAGTTCTCATTATGGAGTTAACAATTTGAGGATGGAAAATGCTTGGCTATGTGCTCGAATAACTGTAATACAAAACAATGGGAGACCAGAGCCACAAACTGAGTCAAACAAAAAATACCAAAGAATAAAAGACAATTTATTAGTATCTTCCCTTTGCCAGCCGATAATTCAGAGGAAACCAAATAAAACATTATCCAAAATCATGTATAATAGGCAATCACTTTCCTTCCAGAAGCATGAGATTTGATTACCATCTTTTTAACTTATATGAAGATAAATGTGGTCTATGGTCATAAAATCCCCTGGATGTTTGACGAATCTATTCACATTATTCAATGAGATTACATTCTGTAGTAGTATATTCCATACGTTGATTGTATTCTCTGTTATATCATTTTAGTTTATTTGCTCCATATTTACTACCCTTCATTTCTAAGTATCCTTTTTTCTCTCTTATTACTGTAACATGGTAATAGGTGAAATTGATTCATCAACTACCATCATTCTTTTAAAATGCTGATCTTTTTAGCTATATTGACTTATGTTTTCTCCTCTGTTATAGAAATGAACTACTGTTATATCCTTGGCTAAATTCACGGGCTAGAGTCCCCTGAATGGAAATCTCATATTTAGGGGAGGATAACTGTGATAAAAATGTGTCCTTCCCATGAATGCCATTGCAGCAATTCTGCTTGCCTTCAACTCTTCAAAATTCTCTGTATGTGAGAAACAGAGAATTATCCTGTTGTTTGGTCATTGAATACAATGTGAACTGGTGTTATTTTCTGCATAAACAGTAACTAGTCTTGAGAAACCTTCATAGTATTTCAATGAGGTTGAAAAAATATGCCAAATGTATTTAATTTAATTTAAAATGTTAAAAATTAATTAAGATATGTTTATATAACTCCCTTTTTCTTCTACCATCAATTTTTTTCTCATTATAACGTTATACTGAATGCTCAAAGGCAGCATAACTCAGTATTTCAAATCCAAATTTTAGAGTGGACTACTCTGTTACGACTAATGTGAGTTTTGGAAACCCATTTAAACTTTCTGTGCTTCAGATTCTTTCCTTTTAAAATGAAGGCAATAACAACAACTCTTTACTGGAGTTGTGGTTAGCATGGCATGGGTTATTATAAGTAACATGATTATTAGAGGGCCTCACTGTAGATCAGCTGTATTTAGTATTGCTAAAGGAATAGCTTGCTGCTGCTTTGTGAAAAATAGTATGATGGCAAGGTGAAAGAAGATTCATTAATTCGCTTAATTTATACTAAAGTGATCTTAGTGAAAAAGTACCAAAATGTTCTATATTTTGAATATTTGAGATATGCTCTGTATGCTAAACTAAGAGTCTAGGAATCTGGAGTAAACGTGAAAATATACATTAATGCTCATTAAACAGTATTCCATTTGGAAACATAGTACAATGCAGAAAAGAATAAAAAAGGAAAGTTTTTAAAATACTGAACTATTTTCTATCCAAAGAATCTGCTAAACACAGTATTTTTCCTCTTCCATATAAACAATCTAACCAGACATTCTGACCTGAAAGATGTATAATACAACCCTAAGAATAATTAAAAATTATCTTCAGTTTTATTTTTTCAGTGGATTATATTTAATTATATTTGACTAAGTCCTGCATGACATAGAGTTGCACTTTTTATTTACTGATCTTTTGCTAGTTAGAATAAAGCTGCCTTTCACTTTAGAGTTGAATTGCCAATATGCTTGCAAGTTTTTCTCCTGCATAACACACTGTAACATATTGCCATGGCTTGAACTGTTCTACCTGCCTTTACTTTGATTTTACTCTTAGAGACTTGCCTTAGAGGGTACCTCCTCCAAGAGGCTTTTTCTTAAACACACAGATTGGTATAGGTGATCTTTCCCATTTTTTCCTCTTACATTTATGTATAATATTCTACTTACTAGATAATATCAAAATACATTATGTGTTTATTTCCCTAATGGAATATAATCACCTTTATGTTGCACAGATTATTTCTCACTTATTTTTTCCAAAGAATATCTAAGAGAATGTTCATGTAAAGTAGGGGAATCAATGAAAAGAATGTTATCTTTTTTAAAAAAACTGAACTTCCATGTTCTTGTTTAAAATTTGCATTTGTAAAGTGAATCCTAAATAAAGTCTGATCTTCAAAAGTGATCCCAGTTTTCGGGTTTTTAGTGTTCTGAATAAAAATTCCAAGAAGCTAACGATAGATAAGTAAAAATATATTTAGAACTGTTTTCATCAAACACTTGAATAGCTCTTTCAAAGTTAAAATTTAGATATTTGAGTCATTCTCCTCTTTCTTCCCTACATAATACAAATCTCACTATGTTGTGATGAATATTTCAAGTGTTAATTTGTACTGGGGTTGTTGTTAATATGTGCTTTCCATAGAGATCATCTAAACACCTACTGCACTGACATTTTTGTGGCCCTTTAAAACTCTACCTGAGTTTTAGATTTGGTATTTGATATTGGTATTCTCTGTTGTGCTTGCGATGAACAAAGTCAGGTCTGCTGCAGGGTTCTTCCTGGGGGGCATACGATGTTGCTGTTTCCCTTTTGTCATCTACATTGCTATCTTGTTGCTGAACCTTTCCATTGTTCTAGGAAAACATATTAAATATTAAAACTTGTATTATTTAACCTATACTGATTAATGCATTTCTTATGGAACATATGGTTGATTATAGCATTTACATTCCTCTGACTGGGCTGTTGGTAATAAATTTCTCATCAGTCCAGTAAGCTAGGTCCCTCGGATGTTTTAATATAGAAGAAGGAGGTATAGGTAGAAATTCAATTTTTCAAGATTCCTAGGAGAACACCTTCTTTTTCATTAAAAATCAATTCAAACATTGGTGAAGAGTTACAATTGACTTTTTCTGCCTATTTATTGATATACCTAGCACAGTGCAAACACACATGAATAAATATTTGTTAAGAGACAATCAAAGGATAATAATAACTTTTGAAATACCTAAGACCCTAGAAATAATCATACGTATACAGAATATAAAGATTTCCCTAATAAGCAACAATTAGATATAAAAATAATATTTTAGAGACACTGTAGTATATTGGATAGAAGAATATATTGGAAAACAGATGCCCTATTTGATGTATGACTTTTTGTCGTGTTTTACTTCTCTAGATCTCAATTTCCTAGTATGTGAACTGAAACGCCAAATTGTCATGGAGATCCCATTTATTTAAACAATTCATGATTTTATGCCCTACCTCTTTTATTAAAATTCATATCTACAGGGAGGAAAATTTTGTGTATTTGTTACAGGCAGATATTTTTCTCCCTTAAATACAAAAGATCACATTAGATAAGGAAGTATTAATGGAAAAATTATATATACATACACACACACACACACACACACAGTGAGAATGGGGACAATATAGTATTTCCAATAAAATAAATCTCTTTTTCAGTGTGTTTTTATAATTTTTTTAATGGTTAAGAATGTCTCTCCAACCAAGAGTATAGAGGAAAGAGAAAAATGCTGATTTCTTACTCAGATTATTTTATACATTCCACAAAATTGTATCTGTTTTATAAAAAGGCTTAACATTTTTAAATTTCCTTGCTGCTCTATGCATTTTTGTTGTGTTTTGTCTGAGACAGGGTCTGCTTCTATCCCCCAGGCTAGAGTGCAGTGGTGCAATCTTGGCTCACTGCAAACTCCGCCTCCTGAGCTCAAAGTATTCTCCTGCCTCAGCCTCCTGAGTAGTTGGGATTACAGGCTGGTGCCACCATGCCCAGCTTTATTTATTTATTTATTTATTTATTTGAGCCGGAGTCTCACTCTGTGAGATTCACCCAGGCTGGAGTGCAGTGGTGTGATCTCGGCTCACTGCAATCCCCACCTCCCAGATTTAAGCAATTCTCATACCTCGACCTCCCAAAGTGCTGGGATTACAGGCGTGAGACACAGCGCCTGGTCTAATTTTTGTATTTTTGGTAGAGACGGGATTTCTCCCTGTTGCCCAGGCTAGTCTCGAGCTCCCGGTCTCAAGCTATTCACTCGTCTTGGCCTCACAATGTACTGGGATTACAGGGATGAGCCACAGAACCCATCCTGCTCTATGAATTTCTAACATTTTTTAGCTAATGTTAGATAGCATTTTCTCATGCACCATTATATTTATAATGGCAAGTAAATGGTCACCAGACAATGGAAGAATGATCTCCTTTAAAAAGGACATGGGACCACTTCTGCCTGACTGAAGGGTTTAGGTTTGAGGTTCTGGGCATATCCAACCAAATGCCAAGGATTTCCAAATGTAGATAAAGTATATCAAAATAACTTAGAAAATTTTGATTTTTTGTTTATTTGAATGAAAAAAATATGAAGAAGTTTCTAGGTCAAGGTGGAAAATCGAACATCCACATACATTTTTCTGTTTATGTCAAGTCTATTAAAACCCCACTGAAATTACAGTAAAGAAAATATGCAAAATAATTAATAAACACAACATGAAGAATGCAAGAAAAGATAAAATTTTGATGATGAAAAGCAAATGTTTAAAGGTAACCACCTTAACCAACCCATGAAAGACAAACCGTAATCTGACAGAGCAGAAAACTGACCACTAACCTGATTTACAGAAAGGAATGTAAACAGGCTGAGACATTGGTGGCTCCAGTCATCACTGAAAATTCAGATGAAAACTGAGCTAGAAAGATTTCTGGGAGCCTGTTTAAGAAGTTAGATTCTGTGGTTTCCTCCTTCTCTTAGGCAGAACTTTGGAGTCTTAATCATTTAACAAGGCAAAATAGAAGAATTATTAGTGGAGGGCAGGTGAAATACACGGGCAAGAGTCTAAACATAAAATGATTAAATTAGTATTTACCTACTCAATGTTGAGAGCTTACTTTCCCCCCACTTTGTTCTCCCAATGCTGGCCACCAGAGTTTTACTCTCTAGAATAAAAGAGATGTGAGGACTTCTCCCTGTAGAATACTACCAGATAAGAGAAAAGGCCTAACGACATTAACATAATATATAGTGCAGCTGGTTATCAAACAAAAACCCCATAACCTTACAGCCCATGCTAAGTGCTTCCAATCATCTTTACAGGGACCGAGGATCACAACACGCCTGAGAAAGTTTCTAAGAAATAGAAATAACAATGAAAACAGCAGTTACTAAACAGGAATAAAAGTTACATTTTATTAATAAAGTAGTTTAATTAGAAAACATTAATATCATCAGATACCTAAATATAATATGTATAGTTAAAATGAATATTAGGATTAAAAAGTGCTCTTGAAAATTAATTAAAAACATGACAGCAGATATAAAAAATACAATAGGAAATTTGGCAGATGTTGTATAAATGTCCCCAGACCTTAGGGCTGAATCAGAGAAAGAAAACATAGAAAACTATTAGAGGCATATAACATTTCAATAATTACAGTTCTAGATGAAAAAAAAAAAGTTGAATGGGAGGAAAATAATGACAATCTTTTAACTGTTTTAGTAGAATCAAAAAACTAAAGTTTATAAATAATAAGGGCCAATTAAGGGCACAGAACAATGGTTGAAAATTGGCCAACAAGGAAAATACTAATGCAGAATTTCATACACTGAGAACAACAAAGAGATGCTACAAGGCTCTAGAGAGATGTGGCCGAAAAAAAAATCTCACATCAAAGCCTAATGATTACACAACAGCACCAATGAAAATAATATAATTGGGGCAGTGACTTCAAAAGTGTGTGTGAATATGGTTTGTACTCTTAAAATTTGTAAAGTAAAAATCTTAATCAGAAATGTGGTAAAATTAAAACATTTCAAACGTTCCAGTTCTCAAAATAATTATTTCCAATATTTTCTCTGAGAGCAAGTAAAAAATGTACGTCACATAAGTGAGAATAATAAATTAAAAAATAGGAAATACACAGGATGTACAGAACACAGACACAACTACAGAGAAACTCACAGAAAAATATGGAAGATGAACGAGGGAGATTTCATAATGGGCAACTATACAACAGGTGTAAAGCAGGATAGAGATTAGAACTGTTCAGACATCTGAGAGAGATTTCACAAATGAGGTGAAGTTTTAAGGATAACTGTTGAATATGAATGCATTGGGATTTAGACGATTTAAAGAGTTTAGCATTAAATTAATGAAAATACCTACAAAATAATGAAAAAAAGAGAGAAAGACAATTTTAATTCCTAAGTGGGGGGTGGGAACTATTCTGGACTAAAAATGTAATTATAACATAGTAGTTTTCTCTGGCAAGAACAGTATTTCTATAGTTCAAATACCATAAAATAACGTAAACATTGGCTACTGAACTACCTAGCAAAGGTTTCTGTTACTCAGTGGTAATCAGTACGTGCTTTCTAAGCTCAAAGGGAAATCACATTTCCTGGTTTCTTGTAAGTTGGGCAAGGGCTGATGATGAGTTCTAGCAGGTGGGTTGTGGATACAGGGTAGTCATGTCATTTCTGAGTTGAGGACATTAATTGTCTGTGTGAGCCCCTTCAGCATTCTTCTTCCCTGCAGAATTGACTGAAAAGGACACAGAGGACGCAAATATTGAATTATGGAGCTTCCGTCAGTCTTAACTGTTGAGACACCTGGAGAGGTTCCTGGACCTGCACTGAGCTTTGCTTCAGCAAAAAGTGAACCCTTTCTGTTTTAAGCCATGAAAATGTTGGAGTTGTTACTGCCGCAAAATCTAGCCTAAATCATTTTGTAAAATCCAAACTATAATATATTTTAATGGGAAGATGTGGGGATAGAAAATGTGTGTCTGTGTGTATGTCCTGTCAACTGGAGAATCACAAGGTTGATTAATTTGGAGAAGAGGTATTATTTCTTACAAAGGGTTACAGCCTGCTGGCTGGCCATTCCTAACAAGAGGGAAGTGTTGCCTCTGGCAGAAACCTGTAGCAGGCGCTTAGAGGGAGGCAAGGTGAAAAGCAAGAATTTATGCTGAAGGTGTTGGCTAATAAACATTTTCAACAGGTTATAGGAGAAGCTATTAATATTTACTAAGGGGGGGATGCACACATGTGTGATAAGTAAACATGCATGTTACATGTGTTGCATGCCCATTTCGGGCCAGAGACTTAACATGTAAATGTGGTACAATTAGGTCCTATATGTCAAAACATAAAGCAGGGATGTAGAGGCATTCAATAGCCTCTGTAAAGGGACTAGAACCAGCCCATGGTCTGTGGTTTCTTACCAGGAAGAAGTTACTAACTCAGTCTCTTCACAAAAGTTGTAGTTACAGCTTGCTGAGCAAAGGGGTTAATTAGTATCTGGTGGTGGATGAGCTGCGATTGTTTCAATATTGCTTATCTGGAGATCAGTGCTGCTTAGCTGCTAGAGAAAAAGAAACCTTGTGGCAGTTAGAATGTAGTTTATTCTCCAAATGTAGGAGTGTGTGACTTACGCCTTGCCTAGCATGGCCTTAGGTCTTGTTTATAATTTGATATCTAAAACACAAAGAGTCCTTTTCATCAGTCTTATAATCACCATTTTAACATCAATATTGGTCCATTGTTGTGTCTGCACCACAAAAGGTAGGAGGTGTAATGAGGCGTTCTCAACCTCCTCTTTCATCATAGCTAAGAATTCAGTTTTTAAGGTTACCCTGGATTACCATTGACCAAGAGGTGATATGTTCAATTCATTGGGGGCCTTAGGATTTTATTTTGAGTTCTTGGTGCACACGTGTATGTATGTATGTAATGGCAACAGTGAAATGGTAGTAAAAGAAAGTTATCCTCTTCTATAGTAGAGGGCCAAAAGAAAATGGCTAAAACTGAAACATAAAAATGTACAAATATAGCCATTGTGTTTATATTCATGGAAGTAGCTACCAAAAATCCAGCCAAAATGATTGCAGTCCTTGCATTGCAGGTTTTCAACAGGTGCAAATTTCAGTAACTGCCGTTTAGTTAAATAGCACTAGTTCCCCAAAACATGGTTCAGATTTTTGCCATGGAAATGTTGTAACTACAAACTGTAAAAACTTCACTGCTAGCTCATCAGTCCACAAGTTATTAACTACATCAGAGATGTGCATGATGATTAGTGACCAATTGTATTACTACTTTCAAAATCTGTTGGTGATTAGTCACTGCATACCTGTTATTTAGTTTAAGCACAATTGTCTTGTCTTTCAATGATAAACCCATGTGAGGTTTTGCAAGAATTAGCAGGTAGGTGGCTGATAAAGATGAAAGTTCACAAGTAATGGAAAGTGATGAAACTGGAAGTGAAATTTGAATAAAACACAAATGAATTATAGAAATAAATAGCTGACTATAGGATTGTTGACACTCGCTGAACACTGTTCTGTTGAACATGGTTGCTATTGGAGAGACTCTGAATGATATGGTTAGGCTATGTCCCCACCCAAATTTCATCTTGAATTATAGTTTCCTTAATCCCCACATGTCATGGGAGATACCTGGTGGGAGGTAATTGAATCATGGGGGTGGTTACTCCTATGCTGCTGTTTTTGTGATAGTGAGTGAATTTTCACAAGATCTGATGGTTTTATAAGGCGTTCCCCTGACTTTGCTTGACACTTCTCTCTCCTGCCACCATGTGAGGAAGGACGCATTTACTTCCTCTTCTGTCATACTTGTAAGTTTCCTGAGGCCTCCCCAACCAGGCTAAACTGTAAGTCAATTAAACCTCTTTCCTTTATAATTTACCCAGTGTCAGGTATGTCTTTCCTAGCAGCATGAGAACAGACTAATACAGTAAACTGGTACCAGAAGAGAGTGGGGTGCTGCTATAAGGATACCCAAAAATGTGGAAGCAACTTTAGAACTGTGTAACAGGCAGAGGCTGGAACAATTTGGAAGGCTCGGATGAAAACAGGAAAATGTGGGAACATTTGGAACTTCCTAGAGACTTGGAGGGCTCAGAAGACAAGAAGATGTGGGAAAGTTTGGAACTTCCTAGAGACATGTTGAATGGCTTTGACCAAAACGGTGATAGTGATATGGACAATGAAGTCCAGACTGAAGTAGTCTCAGATGGAGATGAGGAACATTTTGGGAACTGGAACAAAAGTTACACTTGCTATGCAAAGAGACTGGCAGCATTTAGTCCTTGCCCTAGAGATCTGTAAAACTTTGAACTTGAGAGACATGATTTAGGGTATTTGGCAGAAGAAATTTCTAAGTGGCAAAGCATTCAAGAGGAAGCAGAGCATAAAAGTTTGGAAAATTTACAGCCTGACAATGCAATAGAAAAGAAAAACCCATTTTCTGGGAAAAAATTCAAGCCAGCAGCAGAAATATTGCATAAGTAACAAGGAGCTGAATGTTAATCATTAAGACAATGGGAAAAATGTCTCCAGGGCATGTCAGAGACCTTTGCAGCAGCACCTCCTATCACAGGTCCAGAGGCCTAGGAGGGAAAAATAGTTTCCTGGCTGGGTCCAGGGACCCTTGCTGCATTCCTCCTTAGGAAATGGTGCCCTGCATCCCAGCCACTCCAGCCTTGGCTAAAAGGGGCCAATGTACAGCTTAGGCTGTTGCTTCAAAGGGTGCAATCCCCAAGCCTTAGCAGCATCCACATGGGATTGGCCCTATGGGTGCCCAGAAAGCAAGAATTGAGGTTTGGGAATCTCTGTCTAGATTTCAGAGGATGTATGGAAATGCCTGGATGTCCAAGTAGAACTCTGCTGTAGGGGCAGAGCCTCCATGGAGAACCTATGCTAGGGCAGTGCAGAAGGAAAATGAAATGTGGTGTCAGAGCCCCCCCACCCCCCCGCTCAGGTAGTCCTCACTAGGGCACTGCATAGTGGAGATATGAGAAGAGGGCCACTGTCCTCCAGACCCCAGAATGTTAGATCCACCCACAGCTTGCACCACGCACCTGGAAAAGCTGCAGAGACTCAATGCCAGTTGTGAATGCAGCCGGGGCAGGAGTCTGTACCCTGCAAAGTACAGGGGCAGAGGTGCCCAAGGCTGTGGGAGCCCACCTATTGCATCAGCATAACTATATGTGATACATGAAGTCAAAGGAAATCATTTTGGAACTTTAAGATTGAATGACTGCCCATTGCAGTTTGGACTTCCACGGGTCCTGTAGCCCCTTTGTTTTAGCCAATTTCTCCAATTTGGAACAGGTTTATTTACCCGATGCCTGCACCCTATTGTATCTAGGAAGTAACTAACTTGCTTTTGATTTTACAGGCTTATAGGTGGAAGGGACTTGCCTTGTCTCAGATGAGACTTTTGACTTGAACTTTGGGTTAATGCTAGAATGAGCTAAGACTTTGGGGGACTGTCCCCCTGATGATTATGTTTTGAAATATGAGGACATGAGATTTGGGAGGGGGCAGGAGCAGAATGATGTGGTTTGGGCTGTGTCCCCACCCAAATCTCATCTTGAATTGTAGTTCCCATAATCCCCATGTGTCATGGGAGGAACCTGGTGGGAGGTAATTGAATTATGGGGTGGTTACTCTCATGCTGCTGTTCTTATGATAGTGAGTTCTCATGAGATCTCATGGTTTTATAAGGGGCTTTTCCCCCTTTTCTTGGCACTTCTCTCTCTTGCTACCACGTGAAGAAGGGTATGTCTGCTTCCCCTCTGCCTTGATTATAAGTTTCCTAAGGGCTTCCTAGCCATGCTGAACTGTGGGCCAATGAAACCTCTTTTCTTTACAAATTACCCAGTCTCCAGTATGACTGTATTAGCAGCATGAGAACAGAATATTACACTAGATATACTGCCAGAAAAACTTAGTGAAGGAGAATTTTATTGATATATATGATGAAAGTACTTATGAAAAAAGGATGAAGACTCCCAAAGGAAGTGATGCCAGTAAAAACTTTACATTGATGGATCCTTTTAAGATAGTTCATGATATTGAAAATGCAAAAGGTGAAATATTTGAAGCTCACTCAGTTTGAGAAAGGATTATGACAATTTATAAAGGCACAGAAAATGCTCACTCCTTATCATCTGTCAAGCTACTCTTGAGTTTTTGTGAAGAAATAAATGTTAAATTACAATATTGTAATAAAATATTAGCTTCACTATTTTTCTTTTCTAATTTTCTTATATATTTATCACTGATGATAAGGAAGTCTTTAATGTTTTGATGAACATTTTTAAAGGTCACACAACAATCATCATTTTGCATTGGTTATTAAGATGGCTTACACAATGCCCCATTTCACAGACACTCTTAGGGTCAGGCACCGTCACGTTATGTGAGGACTGTGTGTAGTTGAAAATTGTTCCCTCCAGAGATTGTGAAATTAGGAGGAAAAGGAGATAGAGGACTTCCATTCTATGTAATAAGCCTTGTAGTACTTAGTGGTTCTTTCAGTGTAATATTCAGTAGCATGCCTATCTTTGATGAAAACCTAAATATGAATAAATATAAACTATTTTTAATAATTACAATGAAAACCATATTTAATGTAATATATTCTTTGGACAATGAAGAAGATAGGATCTTTTGTGGGCAATAATTTTTACATGCAATAATGATTGTTTCAGTTATTCAGCAGTGGCATTTGAGTTTTCTAAATTGTGTAATTATAATGGTAATCATAATGGCCAATATTTATTGAATATACTTTATGTATCAGGCAATAAGATACAAACTTCATGTGCATTATCCCATGTGATCTTCACCACCATTTTATGAGGTAGATATTATTATACTCATTTTTTTCTTCAAAGTAGAAATCAGTGGTTAAACTTTCCCAAAGTAACAGAGCAATTTTGATGCAGAGTCAAGATTTGAAACTAAGAACTCTAACTTCAGAAATCTGGTTGTTAGTTTTTTAAGTTATGATTCCATGCAATTGCTGCTGAATCTGGTGGTGACAGCTGTTGTGAAGTGTTAATCTATATGACAGCAATAACAATAACTATGAAATAAAAGAAAATACATTGATGGATAAATCCATCGATTTATTTAAAATATTCATTTAGTAGCTCATCAATTTCATTTTATTTGTGAAACCTGAGAGCTCCTGGAGGGTCTTTCAGCTCTTTCTCATAAGGTTATTTATTTCAGTTTACGCTAAAAATGAGTTCTTTTAAGTTACCCAGTTTGATTTGCCATCACTCTCAGTCTATTTTTCAGCCTAATAATCAGAAATATAAAGCCG
Source organism: Papio anubis (assembly GCF_008728515.1). NCBI lineage: Eukaryota > Metazoa > Chordata > Mammalia > Primates > Cercopithecidae > Papio > Papio anubis. Next base: position 16,659,949 of record NC_044984.1, on the reverse strand, counting down.
GGAGGTAGAATAGTGGGTGAGCCTCAATGAAAACTTAATTAAATTCTCTATTGTTTGTCATTTAAAAATAATTTATAATAGAGACACATTAATGTTTTAGAAGAAAATGACTTTTAGACATATGTTTCTTAAACTAAGGAACACATTAAAATCACTTACTTAGATGGTTAACCATACAATTTCTTGTCTATATCCAAGACCTAAAGAATCACAAACTATATGAATAAATCATGAAATTTCCATTTTTATCAAGGTCTATTGGGTAATGCCTAGTATTTAAATTTTTTTTCACATTTCATTAAAGCAAATTTTACTTTATTTTTTAAGTTATAATTTTCTTTCTTTCATTAAAAAAAGTAAGCAGTATTATTTAGCTATAATTGATATGCAGAAAAACTGCATCCATTTAAGCTGTATAATTTGTTAGGTTTGGACTTAAGTATATACCTGAAGAACCATTACCACGACCAAGGTAATAAACATATCTATCACCTCCAAAAGCATTCTTCTGCCCATATGTTAATTTGTGTGCTTGTTTGTTTTGTAGTAAAAATATTTAACATTAGATCCACCCCCCCAACAATATTAACTCCACAACACATTATTGTTAATAATAGGCACTACACTGTACAGACATAAGTTCAATGGGTACAAAATTTCATTTATGCCCTGTAATGTCTAAGAGTTGGTCTGAGGAATACCATTTCAAAAATAGAAAAATTGTATTGAAAAACCCATGACTACTTTGTTTTGTAAATGTCAAAAGTACTTTATAAAACATAATTTTAGGAAACTTTATCTGACCTATCGAAAAATTGAGATCCAGTGAGAGTCAAATGCAAACTTAATCTCCAACTTTTTCTGTAAAGATTGCCAGGTAGATGGTATTCAATCGATGCATTAGTTACTTAGATTTTTCCTAAGTAAAATCTAAATGGTGGTTATAAAAATAAATGTGTAGAAGGGAAATTGCCTATAGTAAGAATTTTCTGTGCTGTTTTCTTACTAACATTTAATCTTTTTCATTTATAAAAAGTCCATTTCTTGAGTTTAGCTATAAATAATGGTTGATTTGTTTATAAGAAATAATTGTTCTGTTTATTTTAAAGCTACAATATTAAAATAAAACAAATAAAAAACATATTTACAAATTACGTACCTTACAAAGTCAATCAGAAAAAGACAAATTTTCCAAAGTCAAAATACTTTCATAATAACAATGTTTTATATGAATATCTCTGTTAATATTCATACTCATATCCATTTCTCTATGCAAAAAAATACCAGGTTGAATAATTTATTTTTAAGTAAAGAGAAATATTAAATCCTTCAGTAATAGAAAAATGGTAAAAGAAAATTATAACAGAAGAAAATTTTGTGTTTCCTAATATTTTAAAGTGTCATAAAATTCCAATTTGTTTCAGAATTGAATATCTTATAAAATAAGTGATTTAAATTTGTATAATACTGACAAGAAGTACTTAGGAGGAAATTTTGATTTAGTAGTGACTGTTTAAAGCATTTTGTTTCTAGAATATAGACAAGGAAATGATGTGTAAAGAATTGCTGCTATCTATAAACACATAGTCTCAGATTGTTAAAATTCAATGACAAATTTTTAAAGTTAACACATTATCATTAGTTATCTATTAGGACTCTGAAGAAACTAAAATAACTTTATTATAGAGAGACTCATATATTCACTTTTAGTTAATTTTCAAAATGTTTCCCAATGAATTTTTAAATTTTTGTTTATGATTGACACATAATAATTGTACATGTTTATGAATTATGGTATGATGTTTCAATACATGCTTACATTGCCCAATGACCAAATAAGGATAGTTAGCATGTCCATCATCTCAGCTTTATCATTTCTCAAAAGAGATATTTGTTATGATGTTTCACCCACAAAGACCTTTTACTTCAGTTTTCATTGTTTTGTTTCACAAACCTGTCCCTCTGCTTTAATATATTATTATTCAAACTTCACCATTTGAGAAGAAAATAAAAAATAGATTTTTTTCATAGATAGGCTTCAATATTGCTCATCTAAACTTGATCATATTGAATAAATATGTATATATAATACATTGTGTGTATATAAACACATATCTTTAAACAATATATATTTCTGTGTATGTGCATGTGTGTGTGTGTATATATATACATATATATATGTTTTTAATTTATGTCACAAAGCAATTCTAATCAAGGAGCTTCTTGGAATATTATGTACTCATCCCAGAATTGGCCAAATTATTATTTGCTTGTTTTTTCATTTTCATCAGTGTCATAGTAAGATAAAATACAGTCAGAATATATGTGTCTAAGAATATTCCACTTACAGAATTGCTCTTGGCCTGAGTAAAGTGTTTACTTTGTTTACAGGTAGTAACAATGATAATAACAATAATGGATGAAAAAACAGCATAACTAAAATTATTCGGTGTTTCTAAGATAAAAATATATTTCAGATTTAGGACAATCATATTATTTATGGCATTCAAACTTTTGGTATCTATGGTTACTGGGTCACTAAAGCGCTTAATAAGGCACAGCACTTTTGATAACAATAGTAACTAACATATTGATTGCTTACTTTGTACTGGGCACTATTCTTTGTTTTCTCATTTAATCCTCACAACTTCTCTGTGAATTTGTCATACAAATTATCTCCAGTTTGCAGATGAGCAAAGGGAGACACAGAGAGATTTAGTAACTTGCCTAAAGTTGCATAGTTAAGTGGGTGAGCCCAGGACTCAGTGCCAAAGCAGTCTGTGTCCAGACTCTTCCTAATTTAATATACTGGCAAAGGTATGTATATATAAGTATTGTGTGATATATTTGTTATACATGTTTGTATATATTTGTGCTGAAACTATATAATAAAACTATTTTTACTATAACAAATTATTTTCATTTCAAACAGGTCAGAAAATAGAAAACACTGAACCATGAATTAGTTATCCAAGAAACCTGCAGAGAGAATGAAGCATTCTACTGCCAGAAGGGATTTCACAAGGATCTATGCTTATTAGAGTAACCGTCATTATTTTTAACCCGGCATTATGTAGTCACAATACAGTAAGTGTTAGTTATGCAAACAAAACACCATTTCATGATAGGAAATAAATGTGTGCTTTAGAATTTCAAAGCTCAAGGAAAAATGTACCCTTTATCCAATCAATAAACTGTAGTAACCTAGAGAATTCTGATACCCCAGTCCATTTTTTTATCATTCTTCAGGAAATGGCCACAAAAATGAAGCAAAATTAGTATTCGAGAACAACAGGATGTCACGTTTTGAGAAAAATTTGTTTTATAATAAAGAGATAAATTATTCTTAAAAGGTATAGAAGGTTACAGAGATAAATTATGGTTTAAAGATATATGAGAAATCCAAGCAACTACTTCCAGATCTAGTGAATTTCAATCTTTGTCAATAACTAAATTGCATGTTATTGTTGGTGGATCAGAATGTTTAAAAGTGTTGGCGCTTATGAATTGGGATATATCCTTAATTCCACAAATCTTTAAAACTATACTAAATGTCTTTTAATTTCTCTTTCTTGAAGAAGTGAATTCACTGTTATCGTCATAATGGCATTAACTATCATTGTAATAGAAAATGATCGACATACTGCTGATCATTGACTTTACATGAAATATTTCTTTATTATTAGTAAATTACTAATATTCACTTGCCATACAGTTCAAAAACTATGAGTCAGAATTATTGCATATCAATTCCAATTTCCCTACTTTTAAGCATTGTGATCATGTTTTAGCTACTTAACCTCTTTAAACTTCAAGACTGATCATCTGAAAAACAGGGATAAACATTTTTATCTCTGAGTTACAGAAAAGATCAATGGAAAAAAATCTGTAAAGCAACATGTAAAGTACTGTGTCTGTCACATAATAGGTGCTTAATAAATATACTGGTTTCTGTTTTCTTTACCAAATTTATCACAGATATAGGATGTTAAGCCAAAACAAAGGTAACGCTAACTTGTTTCAATGTGTGCTTTTTATGATTGACTTTTTAAGGCACCAGAATAAAGATAATTGTAACTTATTATTTTCAAAGCATCAAATACAATGTCACCTATTTATTTGCTTTGTGATCTATCTTGCTTCACTACATCCCATCACTATAACATGAACTTTGCATCAAGGGAGCATGCAATGGTCAAGAGAAGGATTTCTTGAAAGACTGGTTGCATCACTCCTAGAAAACATTTAAAAATTACTGCTCTGGTAATGGGTCAGAGGTATCTTCATACCCAAATAACGATTAATAGAGGATACATATAAAGCTGTTTTCCTTGCAATTGTATGTTTTCATTTTGTTGACAGAGCTAAATTTTCCCAAAGTTAAGGTATAATCTTATTTCACCATACTCATCCATGGTCTGAATCAGATTTTGAAACAAATTGTGGATTTAGAATTTAATCCAGTCCTTGGTCAAGCAGAGGAAATGCTACAGTAATGACCAAATCTCTCTCCAAGTAATGCTAAGCAGCACATTCTCCCTTCAGCAGATTCCTTCAGGAATCACCACTGCCTGGTGTGTGGAAAGTTTTGGAACACAGGACACATTTCTCCAACATCCCTGGGGAAGACAGAATTCTGATGCCCACTCTCTAATTTTCAATGGCCGGATAGGTTTTTCCTGATAATGTCCTTAAGCAATGAATTAACATGCAAAAAGGAAAAATTCAACTCCTACCACCATAAGATGACTGTATTATCTTAAGGCAGCTTTAATTCTCTCAGAGGAAACAGAGTAGAATACAGCTAGGAAAACACTTAAAAGCTCATTATCACATATCCCCTCTTCACCCACAGAGCCCCCAGCCTGCCCATTATTGTCCTGCCTGTACTTTCTGTGGGACTTTGAAAAGAAAAGGTTCAAAGAGCAAGACTTTCAAGCTCCCCTTTCCATGTCAAACACTTTCAACTCCTGATTTCAAAGTGCCACTTCGTTGCTGTTCAAAGGCCTGTGGACTCATAGGGGGTGAGATTGGAGTTAAAGGTTGAACTACAAAGCTCCTTGCACTCACAGTCATTTCCAGCTTGGAGATACAAATGGTAATACAAACTCAAGCACCTATCAATAAAACTGCCAATATATGAAAGGAGGGACAGAAACATTCTAAATGGCCTTTTAAATTCCTTTTTTTTCCCAACCAGCTGCGTGCTGTCATCAGTCCGGATGAAAGTCTAATTGATATCTTGAAGTACTACTTTTCTCTCTGTTCCCATTAGAACTAGGGGTACTACAGAGGCAGCTGAGGGAGAAAAAACAAGAAAGAAAAAAACACCCACACACCCCAAAGAAGTTATACAAGAATAGCTAAAGAAGTTCCTTCTAACATCTGAAAAAAAAAAAAAAATTCCTGCCCTACTCTAGTTGAGTATTCATCCTCTTCCCCTTCACTCTCTCTATCCTTTTTATCTGCCTGCCCACAAGATTTGGAGGACCATTAATTGGTCCTCAGGGAGGCTAACAGGCCTCTGCTTTTATGACTCAGTTCTTTGTATTGTACACATGTGGGCATCTCTCAGGAGATAAACAAAAGAAAAATGTGTGGAAAAGGGCCAGAAATTGCACAGGTCTAAACACTGAACAGGCCATTGTCTTGATTTACTGTTAATGCTTTAAATTACGAGGATAATTCACATTCCCCACCCCTGGTGCCCTCCCCAGTCTGCTTAAGCTAATGTGCTTTTTCTCATTGTTACTGGGCCATCATCTGAGGAATTCTATTTCCTGTTTGAAATGAAACATCCTGACTCCTTCTTGGCCCCCTCCTCTTATCCCCCCCATCCTCAGCAACAAACGAGAGAGGTGGTCTTATAGGAAGATAAAAAGAATAGTTGATCATAAGAACTAACCTGGAGCCAATACATTGGCCTTTCGTCCCTTCAGCACTTTCTAAACCCTAAGCACCTGCAGCTAATTCTCCTGACTTCCAGCCCTGGCCTTAGAGATGCTGAGGTACAAACTCTGTACCGGCACTTTCTCTGCCTCATAAAATGTTTACATTTACCGGAGAAAAGGTGACCTCTCTTATGCAATGTGGCATTCCCTTTAATAAGGGTAGTAAGAGCTCATTGTAGTATTTACAGCAAGTTGTTTTCATATAAGAACTTGGATTGCTTTAATACAACTAGCATCTTAATTTAAAATTATCTTGAAAATAAAATCAGGGTCTAAATTTAGCATACTTACACAAAAACTATTTTTGCTTATTGTATCATAAATCAAACCCAGAGTACACAAGGTAATATTCAGGAGTCAAAATGGAGATGTGGTGCCTACTACATAATCAGGCTAAGTCATTTAAACTTGCTAAACCTGAGACTCCCAAAATCTTCTGGAAATACAATTTCCATAAGAAATTTTTAAGTCACCTAATACCTGAGATTTTAGTCTATCTCACTAAAAGCTATGCTTACATATACCAGTGTAAAGTATTTTATAATGTCCCTTTTCCCGGTCATCTCAATTGGATTCTCTAAAAAGCAGAGCCTATGGCAAGAACTTGCATGCTAGCATTATATTGGAGGGGACACATCAGAGAAATAGTAGTGAGTAAAAAAACTAAAATTTAAAAAAAGTGAGAAAAGAGTGGTAGGCATGAAAGGTGTCACAGTAAGGTTTAGGACCGTGTCAACCATAGATTCTAGAAAAGCACAGTGAGCTGTTATCTCTTGGGGTACCTCTATGAGGCACTGTAAAGCAACAGCATTTTGAAACATCCCTTCTAAAAAGGAAGGAAGAGCCAAATCTTTATCTGCTGGTTCCTTACCTTCTCTTGGGTCTTATTGGTCAACATGTGACTTATGGGGCTTTAACTTTGCTGCACCCAGGAAATGTGTATCAGTGCCTTCTAGGAACCTACTAGAAAAAATAGAACTTTCACAAACCAAGTCCAGTCACCACGAAGGCATGGAAGTCTCTCCATGACAATCAGTGTTACATCTAGGGTATTCTCATTTGTATCAAGATAATTGGACCCCTTATGTGGTGTCTGACCATCTACTGAGGAAAGTTTTCTAGAGACCCAAAGGGGGAAGGTAAGGCATCTTCCGACCTATGTTTGGAAGTTCCATGGAGTCACTTCATCACATTCTACTGCTCAAAATTAGTCATCGGACTAGCCTGTATTCGAGAGGGCAGGACTAATAAGGATGTGTACACCCAAAGGCGTAGTTCATTGGGAGACTCAGTAGACACAGTCTGTACGTTGAATATATTCACAAAACATAAGAACTCTGACTAGACACACAGAAGATGGCCTTCTAAATAGGTTCTAAAACATACCACCATTTTCCAAGAGACAGAAAATTGTGCCTCTCCTGCAGAATCTTTTAAATATATTTACGTTTATTATATAAAACCAAATATATATGTATATATGTTACATAAAACCAAACATATACATCTATAAATACACATATATGTGTATATAATATTCATTATATATACACATATTAGAATGTGCATGGATTTAATTATACGGTATGGGTTCAATCACTTCATAAATACTTTTGCTTTCTTCCGAAATTATTAAATACAGGCAATCTCTAGGAATTGTATATAGATATTAACCCTATAACTATTGTTATATTTTTTTTTTTTTTTTTTTTTTTTGAGACAGAGTCTCACTCTGTCGCCCAGACTGGAGTGCAGCGGCCGGATCTCAGCTCACTGCAAGCTCCGCCTCCCGGGTTTACGCCATTCTCCTGCCCCAGCCTCCGGAGTAGCTGGGACTACAGGCATGTGCCACCTCACCCGGCTAGTTTTTTGTATTTTGTATTTTTTTTTTTTTTTAAGTAGAGACGGGGTTTCACCATGTTAGCCAGGATGGTCTCGATCTCCTGACCTTGTTATAATAAAATATTCTAGTTCCCAGAAGTTGACAACCACATTGTAAAACCAGTGTCACTTATGGAATTCTGCCACCTATTATAATAGCTTATTTTTCCTGAATGTGGTATAAGTCGGGGTTTCATATGCATGATATGAATGACTTTTTACAAGGATCATGGATACATCATTATTTTTAACTGGAGGAAGCCTCAGAAAGGTCAAATAATTTTACCCAAATAAGTTTAACAATGTGTTCACAAAGTGTTAGCGCTAGATATTGAACCCATTTCTGACTAATTGCTAATTTCGTGCATTTTCCTGCTTCACGTGGTCTTTTGAAGGCCCAATAACATAAATATATACAGAAGATCTAATGTTACATTCATCTCATGGGTCAGTTTATGTGAAGAAATTTTTAACTTTTACCTTTCTGTGAAGAAAATGGGTCTTGTACTTAGGAAAGCAAGAATATATTAATTCTATATTTCATACCAGGTCATGTCATCCCTTACAAATGTTTTCTGATTGTTTTTAGGTATGGGGTATGTTTTTATTCCTCCAGCTAGATTTTAAACTCTTGTAAGGGAGAGACTATTATCTCCATTTGTCCTGCACTCTAACTTGCGTCCCCTTGTTCAATTTTTGACACATACTAGGGATTTATCAATTTTTTGCTGTCAAACCAAGTTTATCTTTTTATCTGATTATTAAAGAAATGCTTCTCACTAATCATTTAATGCATTGCATTTAGTTATAGAAAAAAATTATTATTCCGATTAACCATTTTCAAAGAAGCAATTCTCGGGTGATTATAAGTAGAGAAGGTCCTAGGGAAAACTACAATTATAAGCAGCTGCAGCATGAATTACATGTAATTATAGTTGATTCCTGTAAATAATTCTTTCTGTAAATTTCCATTCCAAAAGGGTTTATTGCTTGGTAACAAAGGATATTTTGAATTAAAATATATTTTCCTAAATGTATGTAAATAAAATTATATCTATCAAAAAGGAGACAGTAAAAGGAAGAATAAGGGATCAAAGAACACAGTGTTTCCATTTCTTAGGTACATTTCTTATAAGTCACAGAATGTGATTTTTTTAATTCTATCTCAATATGACAATTTTTTTTTTTTTTTTTTTTTTTTTTTTTTTTTTTTTGCTTTAGCTTGTCTGTAGACCAAGTGAAAATAAAATACAAACCCCCTTCAAAAACAAGCAAATAAAAATGTGGTATACTATGTTCTGCAGTAATTGTCAGCAAAACCTTATAATTCTATTTTAGTTCATAATAAGCATGTAATGACAGGTGGCTTCTGATGTGTCATCAAGGCAGTTGACTGATTCTTGGGCATTGAACATTTCCAGTTTTACTAGCAATTTTTCTCAATATGATGTATAGTTATTCTATGAAGTATAGGCCAATATATGCATTATTTATCCAATATGTTCTAACAGAAATGACAAGAGTTGGTATATCATTTAAATCAATTTAACATATTAATAAGAGTTCTTTAATTTTCATATAAAAATAACATTTGAAAATTATATGCTGAATGACTGTTTAAAAATGGGAAGAGTGTCTGCATTTCTGAATTATAACAGAAAATTTGAAGAATACTGTATGATTTCAACTCTTTCCTTGCAAGGAGAGTTCATCTTCTTCTGAATTATAGCTTTGTTTTTCCACATAGCACCTATTCCTTACGCTTTGCAAGGCTATCACATTAATCTAATGTGGAATAATTTGTATTGTTTAGAGAAAAGCTGATATGCATATCTTTGTCTGATATTCAACATTTCTGAATCTCATAACTCTGGTATAAGGCAAACTCCGTATTTTTCCTCAGAAAAATAGAGCTCTTTTAATTGTTAAATATTTTTTTCATCAAAACTTAGATCTCTTAAGAGTCTTTGAGCCCATGACAGCAATTCTTCTTTTTGTATATAATCAACATTAATCTGAGTTTACATGTGAGAGCACACGCAGCATGTAGTTCCCAAATAATGTATTTTTTGTTTTATGTGTAAAAATCTTGCTCATAAATAAGGTACATAAGCGAAACAAAGGGAGACATATATTTAAACATACAAAGCTTCATATTCACCTCTGTATAGGACCCTTTATTTCACATCACATCATCAGGCAATAATAATCCACTTCTCAGAATATTAGGCAAAAACAATATGGCTCTGATGTACTTTTCCAAATTTTGTCTAATTTCCATAAAATGTCTGTAGGGTTTTGCACATCAAGATATCTTTTACTAAAAATGATTATGGAAATAGGTCATTATGTGTATTCCTAATAGACAGCAATTTGTTATGTTTAAAAACAGATTTTGTATTAATAGTTGTGAATAAACACTAAGTTATGAAGCACTTTAAATATAAGCAATACATATGTTTGTACTATCCTGATGACACATTTCTAACAAACACACAGTGTGTATGCAACCTAATTAGAGCAGATATTTACCAAAAAAAAGTAAAACATTTAACTTAGATATCTGGTAGTAATGGGAGGTGACTCAGGGTGTATCAAAATGTATACAATACCATAATAATATTGGGCTAAAAGCCCAAAGAATTATTGAAACAACATCTACTAAATATAATAATCAACTACATATTTAATTTCGATGTAACATGTATAGATATTCCATATATTCATAAATTTATATTTAAGTATTAATTTAAATATTCAGAATATTTAATTTCTGTGTAACATACATATATATGCAATGTTAGACCAACTTTCATATATACATATATATTTTTAAAAGACGTGATTCTAGCTAATCTGGCTTCGCTGTCAGTAACAGTGAAAGATGTGTAAAACATCTATCCAATTATTTCAGCTAATATACAAGCATTAGGCATTCAAATTTCTAATTAAGAGACAACATGCCCTGTCAGGCATCTGCATGGGCTATTGAACATTGCCTAGAATGTTTCATAATTATTCCAGCTTAGTAGTTCTAAAAATGTAAGCAACGTGCATCCATTGAAGGATAGTGTGGCTTATCACGTAAGAAGGTACAGCACACAGAACATGCTCTGGTTCCATGTATTCATGCTAGAGGTTTTTATTGGAACATGTTTTAATTAATTCTTGAGCAGAGAGGAATAGCACGTCACCAGTGAAAGTTGTTCAAACATTCCTTATTGAAAAAGAATCACAATGTGTAGGCAGTAATAGATGTACATTCATTGTAGGATTTGTATTTTGACTACCCTTCTCTCTCCAACTCTTTTATAGCCTAGGATAAAAGCAGTTAGTTGGACCTAATTTTTTATATAAGGTTTGGTAAGATATCACAAACAGAAGCAAATAATAAGCCATTCTTTTCAAAAATATAATCTGACCTAGGACATTTTATTTCTCATTTGCAAAATATTCGATTTGAGCATTGAGTTATAAAAACAATATTCTTGACCATTAGTTGTTTAACTTTTGGAGTACATAGAACATGAATGACCACTTTTCAGGTCAAAAATAGTTGGGTTAACCAAATAGGGTGACATGGAAGAAGATATTTATGCTATATGAAAAAAAATCTAACAGAAAATTATACTAAAAACAGACATAAATTAAGATCTACCTCTTTTAGAAATAAGAGTTTGAAAAAGTAAAGAGGAAATATGAACACATGATTAAATAAATTAATTAACTCAGCTAGTGTTCTTCTTAATGGTGAAGGAAGTTAAACAATGCCTATTTGATGAACCAGAGTACACAAATATGACTGGCCTTAAAGGTATAGGTGTATTTTACATCAATATCAACCTGACATACATTCTTCAAGTGTCTGTAAAAGACAAGGAAACATAAGAGGCAAAAATCCGAAATGTGATCTTTAAACCAAGAAAATTAAAAACAGCCGACATGTAGAGTTTTTAAAAAAAGGAGAGAAAGAAAATGATATCAGAATAAATAGAAAAAAAGTGTTAAGGGAGGAAAGAAAGAGAGAGAAAGAGAGAGAGAAGAGAAAACAGTGAAAGTGAGCACAACTTTCTAGCAGAAGATCAAAGATTGACTCTGTGGAGTGGTATCACATAGGAAATTAGCAATAGTACATCATCATAGAGAAAAAGTCTTTAACCTGTAACACTATTATTTCAAATTTCATAGTTTGGAATACTAGAAGGTTAACTTATAAAACAAATTTAGTAGTAAGAAAGTATACTATTTCTTTGCTACTTAATGCTAAAGTCCGTCTGATAATAATGCTTGATATAAAATATGTATTTCTCTTTCATCTATAAATTCCTTTTCCACACTTTTTCTTGTCAGTCTAAAGTGGTCTCTAAAATCAATTTTATTATTTTTAGAATTATTTTTATCATAATTATGTAGTGGCATCAAATAAAATAGGCACATTTTGAATTGTCTCAACCTATGTAGATACAACTAGAATAGACATAATATATCTTCTTTACTAGTTTCTCTTTGAATGGTCCACCATCCTAGAATAAATATTTTACAATTAAAAACCTGGAATCTTAGTTTTAATAGCAATTTGAAAAGTGGAAGAAGACAATGTAAGCTTCTTCCTAAACCTACCTAAATACAAGTTAAAAAATTTTAAAAAGAGTTTTAGAATGTCAGTATGAGGGCCTCCATGAACATATCCCCATCCAGGAAACAACTATAATTTTTGAAAATTATTTTTAAACCCAACCATTGAATACCTCTGGAAGTGCCCAAATGGCATACAGCAAATGAAGAAACACTTATACAAGAAAAACTACCTAATCTTGAAAAGAATAGCAAGAATCTATGACATTTGAATCACAGCTCTTGCTGTCCTTTCAGTGACTAGATGCTTGAAGCTGGTAGAGTGTGTCCTAGAAAACAGGATTCCCTCATCCTTCAGCTCCTAGTCATGGGATATGAATTTTACTGGAACAAACAAGTTGCCAGCATTTGTTTTCATCCCTGGTACACGTTCCAAAGGCTATATTCCCGGCATGTGCATCCCAGCATGGCAAGTAATTTGGGGCTCATTTCCGGCACCCAGCCCCCACTCACAGGACAGATTCTCAACCCTAGAGATAGCAGGCAAAGATACAGGGATCTGGAGAGCCCTTTCCTGAGCTGACTCATTGGGCGGAAGTTCCACTCCAAGAGAAGCAAATTAGAAAACCAGAGGCTATTGTCCCCACGGAGCACCCTGCTCCTTGAGAAGCAGATTATTATTCCTATCCCCACTTTTGGAGCAATAGCTCAGAGATTTTACCCAGAAGGAGGGACAGTCCACAGGAACAGGAGAACTTCAAATATATTCCCAAGGGAACGTACTTTATTGGAAACACAGAATAGGAAAGATCAAATCAACGGTTGTTCTAAAAGAAAAGAAAATGGACATTTTGTTAATTAACATTAAGATGAATCTGGCATCTCAACTGGAGAAATAAGAGAAAGTAGGCAAGCTAGTTCCCCAGGGAGAACCATGGAAAGAGATAACTAATAAATGTTCTCTTGGAGTCTGAACAGGCCTCAAACACTATTTCTACAAAGAGGCTCATGTTTAATTGAATCAGGCCATGGAGAAATTTATGCCCCCAGGATATTGTTGAAACAGTAAAGCAGTCTTCAGCAAATTCATGGAACCTAAAAGCTGAGTATGGTACCAGAAAAGGCAGAGAGATCAGGGAAAGAGCCGAAGGTTCTGAAATGACTGTAATCTTAGGATGACTGTACATATGCCCAATGCTACATCCTCTGAGTAGCACTATCAGTAGCATGACCTCGAGGAGGAAATGGATTTCACTAAAATAGTCCAAAGAAGTCACTAAAGAAATAAACAAGAAATCCACAACGACAATAATGACAACAAGAAGTAACCCTGGACACAGGAGAAAGAGTAGTATCTAGAACTGTTACAATGTACACGTAAATTGTTTGGATTTCAATAAAAAATTACAAGACATGAAATAAAAGAAAAGTAACCTAAAATCAGAATGTAGGTAACATGGTGACAGGCAATAATAATGGCTGTGAGAGAGTTCCACTGTTGAATTTAACAGAAAAATATTCCAAAGCAGACATTTTTAAAAAAATATTTTTAAATATCTAAGAAAATCATGCTTAAAGATGTAAAAACGATAATATCTAATAGAGAATATCAATAAAAAATAAAAATTAGTTCAAAAGGAAACAAATGGAAATTCCGATGTATAAAAACAAAACTCACTGAAATAAAAAAAATTTACAAGAGTGACTTAACACTAGATTTGAGCCAAAGAAATAATCAGCCAACTTAAGACAGATTGATAGAAATTATGCAATGTGAGTAACAAAGAAAATAATGAATGAAAATAAATAGAACCTCAGAAAAATGTGGGACACTACTAAGTGCTATAAAATGGGACTATTAGAGAGATAAAAGACAGATATTCAAAGAATTAATGGTTGCCAACTTTCCGAAGTTGATAGAAACCCTTAATCTACACCAAGAAGCTCAAATAATTCTAAGTAAAATAAATACGGCTGGACACGTAATTTATTTTACAGGCTGTAATTTTTTTTTAAGGCCATGCCTCTAATCCCAGCACTTTGGGAGGGCGAGGTGGCCATATCACTTGAGGTAAGGAGTTCGAGGCCAGCCTGGCCAACATGGCAAAATCAAGTCTCTACTAAAAATACAAAAATTAGCTGGGGCTGGTGGCATGTGTCTGTAATCCCAGGTACTCAGGAGGCTGAGGCACAAGAATCACTTGAACCCACGAGGCAAAGGTTTAGTGAGCCGAGATCATGTCACTGGATTTCAGCCTGGGCAACAGAGCAAGACTCTGTCTCTAAATACATACACATATACATACATACATACAAACATACATAGGTATAGACAACCAAATATACTATAGTAAACATGCAGCAAGCCAAAATTGAGAACATTTTGAAAGCAGCAAAATAAAAATGACTCGTGATATAAAGAAGAATCCTAAGAAGATTAACAGCTGGCTTTTCTTCATAGACTAATAGGATAGATGACAGTAGGTGGCACATGACTTGTTGACCTTTTGCCTAGTTGTTTTATCCTTTACTGAAAGTATGATATTGATTTCCAAGTATTGTTGATCACACACACACATGCACACACACACACACGTCTTCCTTAAAACCTGTTAGCTTTTGCTTCATGTATTTTAGAGCTCTGATGTCAGGTGAGTATATGTTTATAATTGTTATATCTTCCTGGTAGGTTGTGCTTATTTTTATCTCTAGTAACATTTCTTGGCTTAAAGTATATTTAGTCCAATATTTGTAGAGAAACTTCAGCATTCTAATGTTTTTGTTTTGTTTTGTTTTGACACGGAGTCTCACTCTCTCTCCAGGCTGGAGTGTAGTCGTGCGATCTCAGCTCACTGCAACCTCTTCCTCCCGGGTTCAAGTGATTCTCCTGCCTCAGCCTCCCAAGCACTCGGGACTACAGGCACGTGCCACCACGCCCAGCTAATTGTTTTTCTTGTTTGTTTGTTTGTTGTGGGGTTTTTTTGTATTTTTTAGTAGAGATGGGGTTTCACCACGTTGGCCAGGATACTCTTGATCTCTTGACCTTGTGATCCACCCACCTCGGCCTCCCAAAGTGCTGGGATTACAGATGTGAGCCACCGCATCCGGCCTCTCATGTTATTTTTTGGCATAAAATAACGTAAGTTTTTCCAACTTTTTACTTGCTATTAAAAAGAGTTTTAATTTAAAGTCTGTTTTCTGTAGACAGCATATATTTGAATCATACTTTTAAAAATCCATCCCTAGAATCCTCTTTTAATTGGATTATCGAATCTATTCACATTTAATGTCATTATTGATATAGTTGGATTATCTTTACTATTTTATGGTTTTCTATATGTGTCATGCGTTTTTGGTTCCTTTCGTTCTTGTTTACTGCTTTTTTTTTCTCCCCTAGTAAATGAACATTTTCTAGTGTAATGTTTTAAATTATTTTATTGATTTTTCACTATATTTTTGTTGTCATTGTGGGTTTTGTAAGTTTTATCGTATAATTCTTATGTTATCAGAATCTATTTCAGATTTTTCTAATTTCAGTGATAGAAGTGTTACTCCTATATACCTCTAGTTTATTTTCCTATGTGTTTTTTGCTATACATATTTACAAACCAAAAATATAGTAATAATTATACTCTCTATAAATTTATGTATTTCAAGGATGTTGACCGAAGACTAGAGAACAAGTGTATATATATATGTGTATATATATATATAAAATATATAGTTTATTAACCTTATTTGCCATTTCTTTTTATTTACTTGTACAGCTTTGTTCCAACTTTCCCCTTTGTGTTTTTATTGCTAAATATGCTACATTTCTATATGTTATAGTCTCAACAACAAAACTATACCCATGTTGTTTATATAGTTGTTAAAAAATCATTTAAGTAAAATATACATTTATGCTGTGTTTTATAACTATATAAGTATATATAATTTTACATAATAATTTTTTCTTTTGAGATGGAATTTCACTCTTGTTGCCCAGGCTGGAGTGCAGTGGCCCAATCTTGACTTACTATGCCTCCGCCTCCTGGGTTCAAGCAATTCTCCTGCCTCAGCCTCCTGAGTAGCTGGGATTACAGGTGCCTGCCACCATGCCTAGATAATTTTTTGTATTTTTAGTAGAGATAACAATGTATATAATAAGTTGGGAAGTGTTCCCCTCTTATTTCTTGAAAGCTTGTGAAGATTTTCTATTAAATCTTCTTTAAGTATTTGGTAGAATTCATGAATGAAGCCATCTGAGCTTGAAAAATTTTTGTATGGAAATTTTTTTTATTACTGATTTCAGTTTACTTGTTATGAGTCTTTTTGATTAGTCTGCTTTTCTTGCATCAATTCAGATAATTTGTGTATTTCTAGGAATTTGTTCATCATCTAAGAAATCTGATTTGTCAGTATAAAAATTATACACAGTATTATATTATCATCTATTGCATTTCTGTAAGGTTGCTAGCAATATCACTTCTTTTATTCCTGATTTTAGAAACTTGATTACATTTTTGGTCAATCTAGGTAAAGTTTTTTCAAATGTGCCATTCTTTTCAAAGGACCAATTTTGATTACATTTGATAAGTAATTTTCTTTATTATTTTCCATTTCATTTTTCACTCAAATCTTTATTACTTATTTCCTTCTCCTTGCTTTCAGTTTGCTCTCTTTTTTCTTCCAGTGTAAGGTAGAAAGTTAAATTATTGATTTGAGTGTCTTCTCTTCCTCCTTTTTCTTTTTGTTCTCTTCTTCCTTCTCCTCGCTTCTTCTTAATATGTTTCAACTATAATGTAACCCCTAAGTACTTCTTGATTTCCAAGCAAACTGCAAAGCTACAGTAAGACAGTACTTGTATCAGTGAGACACAAGACAGTGCTGTAGTGACATATATACTGTCATAGTGACATATATACTGACATATATATCGATGTTATATAATTGAAAGTTCAAAGGTAAATCTGAACACTTACAGTATTGATTTTCAAGACAGGTGTCATGGCAATTCAATGGGGAAGTAATAGTGTTTTCTGCAATTAAAGCTGAGCATACATGCATGAAGTTAGACTTACATCACATCATATATAAAAGTTAACTTCAAAAAGATCAAAAATCTAAAACCATAAAACTTTTATAAGGTGTTTTAGGAAAAAAACATAGAATTCGAATTAGGCAGTGATTTCTTAGATATGACACCAAAAGCACAGGCAGTGGAATAAAATAAACTGGACCTTATAAAACTTAAGATTTATAGATCAAAAACCACAAAAAGTGAAAACGTAAACCACAGAATACAAGAAATTATTTGCAAAACAGGTACTTGATATGTTACTTCTATTCAGAATATACAAAAACATATAACTCAATAATAAAAGACCAAAAAAAGGATTAAAATAGACAAATAATCGATTAGACATTCTTTCCAGAAAATCTATGTAAATGTCCAATAAGCACAAAGCACATGGAAAGAAACCGAACACTGTCAGCCATTAGTAAAATGCAAATCAAACTAAAATAATATGCCACTTCACACTCACTAGAATGGCTATAATCAAAAAGATAGATAAAAAACACATCTTGGTGGTGGTGTGAAGAAATAACTGTTTTTTTTTTTTGTCCCCACTTGGTAGAGATTATTTCATCATCCAGGTATTAAGCCTAGTACCCCCTAGTTATTTTTCCTGATCCTCTCCCTCCTCCAAACCTTTACCCTCTAACAGGCCCCAGTGTGTGTTGTTCCCTTCTGTGTGTGCATGTGTTCTCATCATTTAGCTCCCATTTATAAGTGAAAATATGTGTTTTCACTTTTGGTTTTCTGTTATTGTGCTAATTTTCTAAGGAACAGAAATGAGAATTCTCATATAGTACTGGTGGAAATATAAAATAGTAACTTCTGAGAAGGTTAAACCTAACAATTGCACTGCTAGGTGTATCCTCAAGAGAAATTTTTTAAATGCCCATAGAAAAACTTGTGTATGAATATTCCTAACAGCATGATTTATTATAGTCAAAAGTGAAACTAACCTAAATGCTCATCAACTGATGAGAGGGCAAATAGAATGTGGTATTTCCATACAATAGAGTGTTATCTGCAAAAAAAAAAAAAAAAAAAAAAAGGACGGATGCATGTTATAGGAATAAGCCCTGCAACCACTTATGCTAAATGGAAGAAGCCAATCACAAAAGATGACATATGACATGATTCTATTTACATAAAATGTCCAGAATAACCAAATCTATAGAGACAAAAATTAGGTTGGGGATGGTGGGAATGGACGTGACTGTTAGTTGTACATGGTTTCTTGGGGATGATAAAGATGTTCTGGAATTCAATATAGTGATAGTTGTACACTCAATGACTATATGAAAATCATTGAATCGTATGCTTTCAATAGATTATTTGTGTGGTATGTGAATTATATCTCAATTTTTTTTTAAAGAACATGAGAACAAAATGGAGATACAATTTTAGTTTCCGTTATAGAATAAAGACAAACGCTATTTATCTTTTGTCTTGGAATCAAATAAAAACTAGGAGTTAGGGACTAATACATATTCCTAGATGTGGAGTAATCGTGTAAGACCCATTTTCTGTGTCACTCCAGATGGCATCTCTCAATGTCATTGTCTTCCTATTGCTGAGATAATACTTCAGTCTTAGATGTGTACAACCAAGCTATAACACCCCATCTCCACTCATTACTAAAGCAGAACAAAAGATGTTCTCTAATCCAGCATCCTTCTACAATTTCCCTACAATCTGCTATGCTAAAAATTTGTACCCTTCTCAAGTCATTTTTTTTTTTTTTTTTTTTTTTTTTTGAGACGGAATCTCGCTCTTTCGCCCAGGAGGGAGTACAGTGGCGCGATCTCTGCGCACTGCAAACTCCGCCTCCCGGGTTCACGCCATTCTCCTGCCTCAGACTCCCCAGTAGCTGCATTTTCCCTTTTTTTAAAGAAGTTACTAATGAGCCTTTACTCAGACCTCAAATCAGAAAGCCCTTCCCAACTGCTGTATCCGCTTGATTTATTGCCTATGGCATTCAGTACATCATGATGTAGGCTCCTAAAATCAAGCATTTTGCCTCTCTTTGTTATGACTGTATCTCCAGTCTTCTAGAATAATGCTTACAGACAGCTAACGTGAATTAATGAATCAAAAAATAAATGAATAGGTTTCAGCTGACTTCATTTGTATACAAATGCTTGGGAAGAATAGCACACATTTAGTGTCATTTTCTTCTATTGAATTAATAGATTAATAGCTCTATAATCTGATTACTCAGAAAAAAATACTGTGTTTATCTGTTATACTCATCTAACAATAAGTAAAAAATAGGGAGCCATTTTCATTTTCCAGCATTGACCCCCAAATTTGGGGTGTATCAATAATTTGTATTTTTTAAGAATAAGCCTTTTTTGAATTTATATGTAAAATGAGAAATTTAAGGCACCTAATAAACATGTTAAGTTACAACATATGTTAAATATACATGTGTATGCTTGTATAAATTTATATATAAATTATCTCTCTCAAAATAAGGTATATGATGAGTATGAGCCCATTTGTTTTAATGTTGGGTGGGAGAGAATAAAATAAAAAATAAGAGAAAAAAGAGATGAATGCTTTCAGTCAAGATATTAAAAACAAATGCATTTGCTGTTATGTATTTTACGAAAATTGCAAATTTTCAAAATAACATTAAGGATTTTCTAAGCTATATCCACACAAATTAAAAAATTTAATTTGTCAATGAAAATTATTTTTTCAAATTTAAACAAAAGTATGAAGGTTTAATATTTTATTACAAAATTAATACTATTTTGTGGTATTATTGTAAAATGCTAATATTATAATGTTTTGCAATCTCAGGCAATTGTTATTATAGTTAGAAGAAACGTATCCAACCTTAAAAAGGTTTAAATACATAATATAAAGACTAAGATAAAATATAATTATATTAATTTAACATTATAAATGACTGAGGAAATTACTGAGTGGGAGCTTTACTTTCGGAAATAATTCAAAATCAAAGGTCCAACAGGGGTTTCCAGTAACAGGTCTAATATAGAATGATATACAAGGAAATATGCTATCAACATTGCCACATTGTCATCTTTGTAACTTTTTAACGTTTCTTATTTTGCAGGGTATATATATCCAGAGTATATATTTTGGCCAAATGCCAAAATAAGTAGTGTTAAAATTAATATTATCACAATAAAATAAATTTTTGGTATTCACAAATATATAATTATTAATTTTAATAAAATTTTAACCACAACAAATATTAAAATGTCAGTATTTGAATGAAGCAGAGGAGCAAATATTTGTTTGTACCATTAGCTGAGATTACTCCTTAGATCAATGTACTGCACATTTGCTATTCTAAATAAATACTCATTTGCAAATGAATTTGGTAGAGAAGAAAAGTATTTTTTTGACTTGCTCTGTCAGCATCAACTATTGTGCAACACTATTTTGCAATAAAGGCATTGAACACAAACAACAGCAACAAAAATAAACTAAGAGAACTTTAAGATCATTTCAGTCTTCTATTTAATTAAGCAATTTTATTCTATTTCTAAAATGATGATGAGTAAGATGATGATGCATTTCTATTAAACATACTCTTTTGAAGATTATTAGTGAGAGCTGGTATCTGTTTGAGGTATCTAATTTTTCTATGCCACTTTCATTTTTTTTCATTCTCTCTATGCTGTTCATTATATCTGATTCAAAGATGATTTGTCATGAATGTTACAGTAAATGATTTAGGATTTTCTTCTCTATGAAATTTTGAGATTGAAAGTTGATTCTTTGCTTTTTATCCTCATGTTAAAAAAAAATCTATCAGTTATAACTGTTTTCTGGATTCATACTCTAAATAGCTAAAATATGTATAGCATTTATATTTTGTTTAAAGTTAATAATGTTTTCCCTATCTACATAACAATAAAATCATGAGACAATCTAACTTTTATTATTTTTTCTAGAATTATTATCTAAATTATATAAACATTTTGTTGGCTGAAAAGTACATAATCTTTCCAAAAATTTTTATATACTTCACTTTCTTAGTATTCATATTAACTCTCATTTCACTAATAATTTATCTATTTGAAAGTCCTTAATTGTTTTTGTACAATTAACAACTTCACCACTGTGAATTATTATAGCATTTTCTATTATAATTTAAACAT
This sequence comes from Papio anubis, assembly GCF_008728515.1. Taxonomy (NCBI): domain Eukaryota; kingdom Metazoa; phylum Chordata; class Mammalia; order Primates; family Cercopithecidae; genus Papio; species Papio anubis. The sequence continues at coordinate 16,638,347 of NC_044984.1, read as the reverse complement.
TTATAACCAATAACTAATAGAATATCAATTCAGAAAGTGCCTTAGAACTAGTTTTACTCTCAATTAGATCTGGAATGCTTGCCTATATTTGAACATGCATATTCAGACATTAACTATATATAAAATGCCACACTTGCTTTTATCGTTGACACTAGTACACTAATTGGCTATAAAAGTACCTATGTGATTGTACCTTCAATGATGAAATATAGTTCATAGGGGCTAGAACGGACATAAACTAGATATTCTGTGATTTGGTTTTCCAAAGCCTAGACCAGACACCAGAGCCAAAGCAATTAAAAAAAAAAAAAAAAAGAAAGAAAGAAACTAGATTTGAGCTGAACGCCAAAACTAAAACTACATCCCAATGCACTATTAGCCATTTTCTTAACTTTCTGTCTCAATCTAGCCTTAAGGACAAGTTCCTCACTATGAAAAGTGATCAAGTGATTATTTCCCAAAGGCTTTAAATGAGGTTCTTTATAGGCCCAGGAAAGGGGTCATGTGGACCTAGTAAATTGTTAAATAATGTGCAGCCAGTACTGAAATGTGAGCCCAAAGATAATGTGGGAAAAGGCAGCCAAGAAGAGGAAATGAAGCAACTGATTTCCAGAGCCTAAGAGTGTGAGAAACCAGTATAGAGCAGTAGACACTTTGATTGACCTTGACACTGCACATTTAGGAGGAGGACAAAGAAGACACTAATAAATAATGAACACTTAACATACGGCAATCACTGGGCCAGATGATTTATTAACTGCAGAAAGAACTATGTAACTTATGGGCCCAGTGGAAAATGAAAACTGGGCTGGCGAGGGGCTTTTCAAAAATTATTAAGAATTTCCATAGAGCATCAGTAGAGCATTAAGCTAACTGCAGGGCTCCTCTAAGCACGGGGTGCTGTGCTGTGCGTGTACAGAGTTTCCATGTCCATGAAGCTGGCTCTGATGGTTTGTCACTGGTGCCCTCACAAATGCTATGCAGCATACTCTATTATCCCTCTATGGTTAGAAAACTGAAGCTTAGAAATATCTATTATAATTTTCTCAAGTTTACACACCATGCAAAGGACAAAAACAGATATAATATAAAAATAGTCTGTTTTATTTTACCAGATGATATGTTTTAAAGATGATATGTATAAAGCACAGTAGAGGGATTGGATATACCATCTTAAAAATATGTATTTACTGTTCATAGGCTGTTCATTTCTGATTATCTCTTGATATATTCTAATCCTGCGTTAGTATAGCAAACACACTTCCCTCTGCGACTGCCCTGCTAATAGTTTTCCAAATCAGAGGGTGGTTACACATTCAACAGATAGAATACTGTGCTACAGTCATGATAACGAGAGCAGTCTTTGAGTTTTTCAGCATCAGTATAGAGTTAGGACTCCATTATCAGCAAAGACACAGGACTAGAATGGTTGAAGCGGAAGATTCAATGGATTGCTTTACGGATGGTCCTCTAAAAGTTCATTAATATTGAAAGCCAGTGTAATTACTCTCACGAAATCCCATGATACTTGCAAATCTTATTTTTTTGCCAATTTTTCTTTTCTGTTTTGGAATAGAGAGGTGGCCTTTTGCCCACAGGAGTGCACCCCATGAATCACCAGCATTTGTACTGTGCCATGGAAGGGGAACTGCCATACTATTAATTTTTTTGAAGAAGGCAAATGAGAAAGGACATGCTGTTAATAACATGTGACTTTCCTCTGAACAAATTAGGTCCTGTGAGTTGTATAAGTGAGCAAATCTAATTTTAGTGAACAAAAGAAGCTGGGAGATGCTGAGTGTAATTTTTATGTAAAAATAGGAAGTCTCCAAAGACAACTCTCTTTAAACAGATGAATGCAAATTACCAAAGTCATCCAAATAGAGAAGGTTGATTTATGCATTTTCCATTGTATCTTTCAACAAAAAAAAGCTTTTTCTGTTTCCAAATAGTATGCATTTGGGGTAAAGTTTCACTTTACGCACCAAGAATGGCTGAGAGAAGAGAGCTCCAAAGCAGTCATGCAGAGAAATTGTTTCTCTATCTTTTTTTTTCTAGAACACAGCTTCTGCCAAATAGTCTGTCCAACTGTCTACTGTATCCACTTTTAGCTACTTGAATTTTAATTAAAAATAAAAGTTTCAATGTTATGTATCAGAATATATGGTTAATTCTCCACTGGCACCCTACGTCTTCAGCAGAGGGCAGACGTGATAAGAGAAAAATCAACTTCTGCTTGAACATAGACAGCAGCTAAATTCCCAAATCAACACCAGCCATTTTAGAAGATGGGTCTTATTCCGTCACCCTCAGAGCATTGTCAGTGCTTATTAGTTTAATTGTAGTTTTCAGTGCACCAATATCTTAAAACTGCCAGTGAATTGTTAACTACTAATACAATCCTTAGATGATTGTCTTGTTCAAGACAATATGCTACTTGTATGGTTTTCACTACTCTTACAGGATTTCTTCTTCTCCTCTCCTCTTTCCATTATGGGCCTTTCTATCAGTAGCGTTCATAATCTACAGCAAGAATGAAGGAGTATAATTCTCTCTCTCTTTATATATTCCGGTATGTGTTTGTGTGTTTTCATCCACATACCCATGCATTCACATATTAATTCAAGAAGCATTTAATGAGTGCCAGCTACTTAAACTAATCACTCTTCTAAGAACTGAGGATCTTTCGGACAAAATCTCTCTTGGATCTTAAAGAGTAGCAAGTGACATTTGTTATTACTTGATTGGCAAATTTTTTTCACCCTAGTACTATGCTTTCACCTTAAAACCCAGGCTTTCACCATATGTGGCTATTTTGGAGACCTTCTCATGGTATATGCTTCAAATTTTTTGTGACTGTCTCTCTTTCCCTTACGTCTAGATTGCCTTTTTTTTTTCCTTTTAAAATATGTAAATAAAATGTCCCCAATTCTCTATCTTTATTGGTTTATAATTTTAATTTTAAAATAAAACAGTTTCAGTATTTAATCCTGTAACTTACATGAAATTTCACTGTCCACCTTCTCTCAAAAGATTTTTAAGGATAACTAGAATCTTAAATTGCCATGGTTACATCTCACTACAATTCCTTTTACCTCTGAATTCTCAGTATATACTTTTGTGTCAAATCCTATGGATCCTGGCCACTTTTTTTTTTTTTTTTGTCACTTTACATATGGAATTTATTTCTTCTCCTTCTTCATTTTCTAAAGGTTTTTTTCAAGGCTTTAACACAAGTTTGGGTATAATTATTAAGAATGACTACAGCTTAAGCGCAGTCTAGAAACCAATTAAATATTCTCTATGTTACATATCAATTTGGTAAAGACTATGTAATTCCTGCAATGAGGTAGAAATCCTGGATTCTTCTCTTGGCCCTAAGTTTTGTTTATTGACCTGTTGTTGGTCCATCTCTCTAGAAATCTTGGCTGACCTTCAGGCCTTACATTCAGTATGTATTCTATCTCATTGCTGGTATTTCAAATGTATCTCAACCTCAAATATCTAGACTAAATTCATCATCTTTCCAAAACAGGCCTTTTCTCAGTATTTATTATCTGAGTAACTTTGATAATTTTGCTATTTGTTTGTTGCTTAAAAATCAGTAACCCAGTCCAGTCTTAGAACAATGTTATCTTCAATGAAACCAATAAACAGAAATTATAATATTTTAATCTTTAAGCGCTTTTCAATATATCAGGTACTACAAGTACATTGTTAAATAAAACAGATATTTAATTACTGGAGTGCATTGGTGCTATCTCACCTCACTGCAAGCTCCGCCTCCCAGGTTCAAGCCTCCTGCCTCAGCCTCATTACCCAACCTCTAGACTTCAGAATCTCCCAGAAGATTTTTTTCTCCCACAAATACATTTTTTCTTTCAACCAAGGCGTCCTATTCTGACATTGTCTTATTTTACCTATGTTGTGCTCATTTCCTGCTCTACCTGCCTTCTCTAGGAGGCTCCAGCTAGTCACTATGCAACACTTTTGCTTCACCGTGATGAGGGAGCATTTTGCTTCTTCTAATGCCCATTGTCATTTTGTTGCAATATCTGACTTCAGCAATTTGTCTTCTTGTCTCAGACAATGAGTGTAAGAAGTGGGTAGAGTAGAGGATGGAAAGGGGGAAGAAAGGATTAATGTTAAGCCTGAATGGTCTTCTCTTCAGATCCCCATATGTGAATAATGTTTGCCCCATCAAAGATCTGTGTGTCTTTCTCATCATTGTATGTTCTTTTAAATTGGGATTGTGTGTCTGAAACCTCAGTGACTGAAATGTTTGCTGAATGAAGTAGCAAATGTCAACTTTCTGCTGGTAGGCATGTTCCATTATTAATCTGCTGTGATGTGTATTAGTTTGTAACTCCAGTTTGTGTTTTTGAGTCTGAGAGGGGTTCTTTATTTGACTTTTGTCTTGTAGAAAACAAAACAATAACAACAAAAAAACTTTGGCTTTTTGTTCTATTTTGAATCGAAGGTAAGAGAAAACAACTCACTGCCTCAGTATATCTTCCCTGACATCTGCCAGTTTCTCTAAAGCTTACTATGAGAAGGCCTCTGTCCTCAAGGGTTTTAGGTATTTTAGATTGAGATCAAATGAATATAAATTGTATATAATGAAACATGGTTTAAATACTTTAAAAGTATTCTTTTAAAATTGCAAAATAAAGTTGCTATTCCTGAATCACTCAGGAAGATATTGAATAGACAGGCTTTATGTATTAGCTATACTACATATTTATAAATAATATATTTTAAAATCTTTTATACATTGAAATATATTAATTATAACATTTTCTTCAAAATACCAGAACACAGGAAATTAGGAGTTAAAATCGAGGGAGACTATATTTTTTATCCACTCTAAGTGACTCAATTTTGCAAAAGTATGTAGACAGTAGGAAAATGTTCATACGTTGTGTGTTATATTAAAGAGGAACCATGGGGGCATATTAAATCTTATATATAGGTGCATATTTCCTTAATGTAAAAAGTTGAAATAAAATATCTAATGTATGTACTTTTTAATATTTTACTCCAAAATTTCATTATGTTTCATTATATGAAAATAATGTACTGCATTTTATTATGTGATTTGTGTTTTCTGTTTCCTGTTTTTCTCTCAAATACGTGAAAATGCTTCGTGTCGCTAATTGAATCTTCATCCCCATGTCTCATTAGTAGGTATTATTTTCAAAGATATATGTGTTTATATGGAAGTAAAGATGTAAACTATTCAGTTCCCATTGTTTCTAAAACATCTTTATTATTGTCCATGTTCAAGCAGAAACACATCGTTCAATTGTGCTAGTAGCATTTGCACAAAAAAGCTTCAAGCCCCAGTTCTTCCACATAACATTCTGAGGACTTCATGGCCCCAGTTCTCTATTTTTAAAATACAGTTAGAGGATAATTTTGATACCTTTCAACCTTTAACTTTGACAAAGAAAAAGAAAATATCAACCATTTTGTTGATATTTTATTTGTACTCACTTTTCCAGGAGGAGTTAAGTTAGATAAAAAGATCAACAGGATATATGCCTCCAGGCTGAGGCTACCCAGGATTGGACTCAATGTCTGGAAATCACTTCTGTGTTAATATGAGTTGAGTTTCTGATCAACAGTTATGCAGGGATATAAATGTCAAACATTGTATATGACACCCCACCATGTCAGCCATTGTAAAGATATTCTATACTGCCAATATTTTAACATTAATTAATCACTGTACTTCTAAATTTGTTGAGTTGGTTTTATTATTTTCATAGTATACTATTTTATTTATTCAACAAATGTCTATTAAGCACCTAGTGCAAGTTGGTCACTGTGGTAAGTTTTGGGATAAAGCTTCTTCATATGCCTGATACTACAATGGGAAGACACTAAATAATAAACAAATTAACACAATAATTATAAAACGAATACACACAACATTGAACTGAAAAGTGACTGCCAAAGCTAATTAAAGCTAACTAGTAGTTTTCACATAAAGATCATAAAATAAATAGTGGGTTGAGCTATATTCTCTACCAAGAATATAAGTGGCAGAATCTTTTGAAAATGAAAGAAGCATATTAGGGAACACGGCTTTAGGAGTGTATTTAACTATCCCAAGGCACAAATAAGTACAAAGAGAAAAGATTCTTTCTTAATAAACTAGATTAAGAAAAAAGTTTTAGAAATATGTATTAATATGTATTATTAAATATTTAATTAGCTTACTTGCAACTGATGAGTTTGTATATTGTCACCTGAACAATAAAAAGACAAAAATGAGGGATTTCATTCATATTTAGTTGCCAAGAAAATCTTTTAGACAATTTATTATTTTTGATGGTTGAAAAAAGGGAAGGAAGAAAATGATATCTTTAAAGTCTGAAGTTAAAGTTGGTTTGGGGGACAGTTAAGGAATACCTAATATTGATCATGTTTAAATCTCTCTACATTTTTATCTCCAATTTACTTTGTTGTTCACCATAATATTCTCTTCATTTCTACTTTCATTCTCCACCTTAACATTACTGCATCTACTAACAGCTAATAAAATGAATTGGTGAGTTGTTTTTTTTTTTTATATCATTGACTTTGTGGTCTTTCCCTCTGTTCAGGCATTAAACAAATTACTCCTTCACAGAAACCATTACTTTATTTTCTTACTCTTATTTATATTGATTATGAAATAATCAAATTATAGTATCAAATGGACCAATTTTAATTTTTTTAAAAGGCCTCAGATATATTCACGGTAAGAAGCTGTAATTAGTAAATCTGCAAATCAATGGTATATTTACGCAAAGTTGACTCAAAAAGGTTCTTTCATGTTAGAGAATTGATTATGCAAGTCTTCGCCCAATCTGGCCTTGTTCTCGTAGAGCATTAGGACAGTAACAAATGCTACTAGAGTTCACCGAAGCTTAGGAATCTCTTTTTAAAGATACTCAAAGTCATTTGGTAACATGAGAATTTAGAATGACAATAAAAATGACTAATTGAAAGGCAAACAATATTAGAGATAAACCCTTTTTTGATTTAAATAATTGATAAAATGTATGTGATATATTAGGCATTTAGTATCAAATCCCAATCGTTTGTCATCAGTTGATTGACAGAAACTTAAAATAAAATTCTTATACTTGTGTTTAGATAATAGGTTTATTCTTGTTCTGGTTCACATCTCTTTTTTTGTATCTAGTTTCTACCTTAAACTGGTAAAATTATTTAGTTTGTTTTCTCTTTGACCCATAAGAATTGCCTATTTCTAGAATCAATTATAATAATATAGATCTAATATCTAATATTGATATCTAGCAAAATGTTTATAATATAGAAATATTCTACATATGAGTAATTCTTAGAACATCTCAATAAAAGAAAAATAACCAAAACAGCATGGTACTGATACCAAAACAGAGATATAGACCAATGCAACAGAACAGAGACCTCAGAAATAATACCACACATCTACAGCCATCTGATCTTTGACAAACCTGACAAAAACAAGAAATGGGGAAAGGATTCCCTATGTAATAAATGGTGCTGGGAAAACTGGCTAGCCATAAGTAGAAAGCTGAAACTGGATCCCTTCCTTACACCTTATACAAAAATTAATTCAAGATGGATTAAAGACTTAAATGTCAGACCTAAAACCATAAAATCCATAGAAGAAAACCTAGGCAATATCATTCAGGACATAGGCATGGGCAACGACTTCATGTCTAAAACAGCAAAAGCAATGGCAACAAAAGCCAACATTAACAAATGGGATCTAATTAAACTACAGAGCTCTGCACAACAAAAGAAACTACCATCAGAGTGAACAGGCAACCTACAAAATGGGAGAAAATTTTTGCAATCTACTCATCTCACAAAGGGCTAATATCCACAACCCACAAAGAACTCAAACAAATTCACAAGAAAAACACAACCCCATCAAAAAGTGAGCAAAGGATATGAACAGACATTTCTCAAAAGAAGACATTCCTTACAGCTGGCGGACATGCTCATCATCACTGGCCATCAGAGAAATGCAAATCAAAACCACAATGAGATACCATCTCACACCAGTTAGAATGGCAATCATTAAAAAGTCAGGAAACAACAGGTGCTGCAGAGGATGTGGAGAAACAGGAACACTTTTACACTGTTGGTGGGACTGTAAACTAGTCCAATCATTGTGGAAAACAATGTGGCAATTCCCTCAGGATAGAGCTAGAAATACCATTTTAGGCCCAGCCATCTCATTACTCAGTATATATACCCAAAGGATTATAAATCTGTTGCTATAAAGACACACATGCACGTATGTTTGTGCGGCACTATTCACAATAGCAAGGAGCTTGGAATCAACCCAAATGTCCATCAGTGACAGACTGGATTAAAAATGTGGCACATATACACCATGGGAATACTATGCAGCCATCAAAAGGATGAGTTCATGTCGCTTTGTAGGACATGGATGCAGCTGGAAACCATAGTTCTCAGCAAACTATCACAAGAACAGAAAACCAAACACATGTTCTCATTCATAGGTGGGAATTGAACAATGAGATCACCTGGACACAGGAAGGGGAACATCACATACCGTGGCCTATAGTGGAGAGGGAGGCGGGGGGAGGGATAGCATTAGGAGATATACCTAATGTAAAATATATGAGAGTTAATGGGTGCAACACACCAGCATAACATATGTATACATATGTAACAAACCTGCACATTGTGCACATGTACCCTAGAACTTAAATAATAATAATAAAAAGAATACTAAGAAATTGTATGAACTCCAAAAAAAGATTAAATTTAATCTCTTTTAAAAAAAAGAAAAATAATTCTAAAACTTTATTAATGAGGAGGCATGACTTTTAAGTAGAATTAATCCAGTTTTCCCAGAATCTATTCAGAAAAAGTGTTTATAGCTTATCAGAATTAATTTAAGCCTTACTTGTATAGTTTTTATTTTTTACTTGTTTCTGGTTAATATGCCTGAAGAGCTGAGATCCAAAAAACGTAATTTCTGCCATAGAATCAGAAAAAAACAAAACAAGACAAAACTGGTGAAAAAAAAATCAAATGTAGGCATTACAAATTAACTTTCTTGACCCTTTAAAGATTTTAGAGAGTTCTTAGGAAATATTTAATTTTGAGTAAAATGTTTTGTGACTAGGCTTACTAAGATAGTTAATTTTTTAAAATCAGAATAACTAGATCAATTCCTTTGACGCATAAAAATATTTAATATCATGTTCTGCCTAAAATATTAAGTCTTTTGGTCAAGCTGATGTTGAACAATTTTTTCTGCCAACTTTGAGTAATAGGTATTTACTGCTTTTTTAAGCCCCTTCTGAACCTATAGCACCAACAAGGAGATTATATTTAAACTTATTTATTTAAATTCAGCCAACATTAACTGAGCCTCCACTTTGTGGCTAGCATCGTGTTAAGTATCTGCAATGTAGAAAAGAAAATAATTACAGTCCATATGTCCAAAAACTTATAGAAATTAAAACATTAGTTACGTATGGCTGTTTAACAACTCACTCCAAAAATAAAATGACTTTAAATGACAATATTAATTTACTATATCTCATGGTTTCTGTGGGTCAGAAAATCAAGAGTGGCTACATTGAGTAGACTTGACTTGGGGTCTCTCATCAAGTCACAGTCAGATGTAGACTAAAGTGTCTGATAGTGTCCATGTAAATGGCTAAAATGTTAATGATGGTGTTTATGGAGTTTTTTGCTTCTTTTCTCCTAGGACTCTCTACTGGGCTGCTTGACCTTCCTCATGACGTGGCACTTGGTTTCTCCCAGAGAAGATAAGTCAAGAAAGCAAAACAGAAATGACATTGGATTTGTATGACCTAGCCTAAGAAGTGAAACACCATCATTTACTTTGTATTCATTTTGTCACACAAAAACAACCATGATTCAATATGTCAGTAGGCTATACAGGAGACAGGAACCATTGGGAGCCATACTGAATGCTCTGTACTACAGGCATCAAAAGCAAATAATTACAAAACAGTACATCAATGCAACAATGGCATTATATGTAAGGTAAATACATAGGACAGAATAATAAAGTCACAACTGAATATGAAGACATGATAGAAATTCTAATTAGGTATTATACTGGAAAAACATAAATTTCCTCAATAAGTTGAAATAGGGTATATGCATGTTACGTTTTAGAAGTAAATATTAATTATTTGTTTTCTATTCAATACTTCACTACAAAAATAAGTTAAACTATACTATACTGCTAGTTATAGAAGATTGAATATGATTTTTTTTAGATTCTTTATTCTAGATCACAAAAACTTTATTGACACTTTTGTTTAAGAACATAGTGCTGAACATATCTTTAAGAGCAGGAAACCACAAATTATAATTTGACAAGAAATAGAATGGTGACTGTAATGAATAATTTACTGCCTTGTTTAATATTAATAAAAATTAAATAAAAGCTGAATATAACTTACAATTCAATACTTGTTTGAAAGAACATGATTTTTGTGATCATCAATTATACATCTAAATGACTTCTATTGATACATACTAATCAATACTGGGCATATTAGCAGACTGTGTCTTTGGAATAACTTCTATACCAAGCCTAATATTTTTCTGATAATCATTGATGAAATTAATACATTCAGATGTAAAGGTTTAAAATAATTAATTAGCAATATTTAAGAACAAATAGAAAATGATGCATATAAATATACATACATACATATATTTCACGTGTCAAGTAAGCATAATAAATCACAAAAACAATGATCATACAATATTGGAGGCATACACGATTTTTAAATTGAAGGTTGTAGTCAAATTGGTGAAACGGTTAGCCCAAGGTTATGTTCTCAGTTTGTACAATTAAAATGAGACCAGGTTTCTGTATTCTCATTCTTATTACTCTTTCAACAGTCAATTCTAATGAAGATGACAGCCATCATTTAAATACACATCATTAGGTAAAGAACATAAATGTCAATAAAACATTTTCTATTAAGTAGCAGGCTGATGGCGCCATAAAAATGAAAATTTTTCAAGTTGTAAAATATAGTCAAAGTCATAATGGAGTACATTAATATAGTTTGGCATTCTCTCCGTATTCCTTAGTGAACTGAAAAAGAGCTTTAATTAAAAGCGATTTTGATTGCTTTACGTTTATACTGCAAAGTATATACAGTGTTTTCCAAGAAACTGTTCTTTACATGAAACTGACTTAGATAGATGTACACTACGTCTCAAGTAGCTTCATTTATTTTTCTTTGAATTTTTAAAATGTCTTTAATTGGTATTTATTTGAATTTATGTCACACAGAGGGCTTGAATTTGTGTGTACATCAGTGGCATGTTAATGCCACTTCAGCCCACATGTGTTAGTCAATGTAGTAAAATGTACAGTTTTTACAAAACAGTACATATTTCAAGGGTTTGCCTAATAAACGGACTCAGAAACAAGGTGCAAACTTTGTGTTTTTACCTTTCATATTGCTTCATTCGTAACACTAATATATTATCCTCCAAATTTGCCCAACATTATTCAAACTGAATTTTCTAAAAATAGAGATCTTCTGAGGGTTTTCTTGTTGTTTAACTATATATCCATGAATACTTTTAACTGTATGATATAAATTAGCAACAAAAACAATTTTTAAAAAAGAATTGCTGCTACTGATAAATTTAACTTCAAGGAAATTTTGTTTACAATGAGAAAACAAAATGGATGTTTCAGTCCTAAATCAGATAATTGTACTACCCTTAATCTTGAAAGAGCATTATTTTTTCAAAAAATTATAGATTAACGCTTAGAATTAATTTAGAAGATTTTTTCAATGTAAGTCAGGAAACACTTATATTTTAAGTCAGGAAACACTTATAAGTCAGGTGCATGATAAAAATAATCTAAAATTAGATACCTATAAATAAAATATAAGTCTAAATCAATTTGAGACAAATTTAAAGACTAATATAAACTTGGTATCTAGCTTTGAGAAATATCCCTTTATTCTCTTTATTTTTTGTCTTGAGCATTAATATAGAATTTTGGAGGGAAATCACAAGAAAACTGAAGACATCTGTCCACCAAGAAAAGCATAAAAGCTATAAACTAAAGATAGACATATGTTCAACTAACTGCAGTCTTCAAGTAAGCAGCTGTTATTTTAAAAAGCAGAAGTAGAGATACAGGGCACTAGGATCTCAAATAGAATTGAGATTTAAAATTATGCATAAGGAATTAGCATACTTTAATCCTAAAGAAGAAAAAAATATATTAAAGGTCATCATGACTAGAACCTTTACTTGGCAAAACACTTGTAGTCCCACATCTTATCAGATGATTTCCATTTGTGAGTTATCCTTGATTCTAATTCTCATTTCATTATAACAAAAAGTTATAACGAAAAGGAAAACTACTACATTTCAGCAAATCAAAATATAACTTCAAATATCTCCTTCATCTCCATCCTCCAATTCTTGCCTGAAGGAATTGTACATCCAAAAGCACATATATACACACTAATGTAAGTACCACTAAATGCCAGTATCATCTATGGGGAAAACACTGCCACTCAAGTACATAGAGTTGTAAATATTCTCATTTATATTTTTGTCATTTATAAACATTTCTGGTATTAGCATCAAGAAAACAAAGGAACAAAAATAACTGTTTCTAGATAAAACAAAACAGTGTAAACTTAGAATGTCCATGATTTAACATAATAAAATTTCTTTCTCTTCCTCCCTCTCTCCCTTCCTTCCATCCTTCTGTCCTTTCTTCCCTCCTTCCTTCTCTCTCTCTCTCATCTGTCTTGCAAATACTCTTCTTATCCCTGATCTATTCATGTGTTCTCACTTGGCAAGAACAAAGCTTTACCTTTATATTACAATAGCTAAAATAGTTTGCAGGAAATTAAAGTTCCTGGGAAATTTTTCATGTTCAAATACTTCAACTTTGTGTGCAGACATTCTAGGTACTGCTCTGGGTACATTTATTTACCCATTCTGAATTGAGGTTGCCTCATCTATTTAATGGGAATAAAATAACAATACCTAGAGACGGCAGTTGTGAATCATACATTTTTTTGTACATCTTCTTAGTGTAAGATTAATAATTCTGTTTTAAACATATTATCCAAAGTTGCAACAAAAATTACAATTAGAATGCATTCTCCAGGTGTAAATTTGGCAATCAACTCTGAAGGGTTGTTTTCAAAAAGAAAATCCATGAATGTCAGTTATGTATGTGTGTTAGGATAATAGAGATGATGTATAAAATACATCTAATGCAAGCCAAGCAAACTTTTAATTTTTATTTCAGCACAAATAAAATCCCCATTGTAAACAAGAGTTATCTTCTATAGTCAGTGAACAAGAAAGAGTGACATATTTTTTAATCTAATAAATCAGTAAAATAATGCAATAAGAATATATTAGTTGGTCGATATTGTTTGTAAACTCGAATTTAAAACTCTTGATAGAATCATGTGTTCTAACATCTTACCCTCTTCAAGGAATTCCTACTACAACTTCAGTGCATTTAAGCACTTGCATGTAATGGGAAGCTCGTTTCCTTAAGACAGTGGTTATTGCATTATTAGACAATTCTAATTGCTGATACATTCTATCTTAAGTTGAATTCAAATATATGTTTCAATAATTTGCACTCATGAGATCTATTAATTCCCTATGGAGAAACAGACCACAGAATTACTTTATTTTCACTATAATCATAGTCCTTTAAGTATTTGAAGACAACCTCCATCTCTCTCTCTAGATATTTATGTTTTTTTAAAAAAGGATTTTAAAATACATCTTTTTATTTTGTAGTGTGTAGTCAATGTTAATTTTTGTTGTGATCAGATAGATATATATTGCTACAGTGACTTGGTTTTGTTAAGGGAAAAAAGAAGAAAAATAATAATGGAAAGTGTGAAAAAAAAAAAAGTGCTGGTGTCCTCATTAAAATGTGATTAAATGTTTAAACTTCCAGTACATTAACACTGACATTTTGTCTTTTAAACAGTGTCAGGTAATGAAGGTCAACACAAGCAAGCATTCTGTTTCTGGCCCTTAGTTCGAAGCACACTGTACTTGGACTTCACAGCAGGGAACTGTCAGGCACGGTTCTCCTCTGTGCTGCTTCTCTCTAAGTACTAGCTTGCAGCTGGCTCCAGCATATGGTAGTGTATGGAGATATTTTCTGGGGTCCACTGCTTCAATCACTATTTAATGATTAATTACTGCAGTCTGATGCCAGGGTGAGACATTCAATGCTTCAGGTAAAAATCTTAACTATAGAAAATGACAGCAGGCAGCGTTTTGAAAGCTGAGTTAACTTTGTATTTCTTTTGATGAATTTACCCGATTTTTCTATCCACTTGTAAGGAGTGAGGTGAAAAAAGACAAAATTGTCAAGTAGCAAACGCCAACCAACAATGACAGGGGTGGTATTCAGCAGAATAGTCTATGATTGTCACTCACAATGAGAATAGTGCAGACAGATACACAATAACTAACTCTCTACTGGAAACCAAGCAAACAACTTGCAATTGACATTCCAAGATATAATGGCTCTGAGCTGTGAAAAGAGTCTTCTGACAATGTTCCTTGTAAGCAAATAAGGGTGAGATACGTTTTCTACCAATATATGTTTTTGAACTCCCTATACCAAGAATGAGGGGACAATATTCTTTATGATGTATAATATTTAGCAGTAAAAGAAATAATTTGATAAAAAGGCTACCCTGATATTAAAGTAGTATAATTGTGTATTTTTGTTTATCAGTAATTTCCTGTAACTTTGAATCATTTATATTGAAAGAAATTTTAGTTTAAAAATAGTGCAGCAATATGACAGCTAATACTGATGTGAATCATGCAAGTTGAAAGATGAACTTTGTATTCTGATAAATTTGGATAATAATTTACAGTAATCTGGTAATTATTAAAATGTTCACTAATTAATTTTTGTTCATAAATTTTAACTATTTCTGGTTTTCTGCAAAACCAGTAACAGTTTTCTTTTCTTACAATGTGTGTTTTTCTTCAGTATAGTTACCTTGAAACAAACTCTAACTACTTTTAAGCAACAAGAAAATTGCCAAATAACTATTATTCAATGATATTGGACATTATCCTTTGCATGTGGCTTGGTAATGGATAAAGAGATAATTAGAATGTTTTAAGCATATAAAAGCAATTTATGCAGATAGGAATACAATACCTATTTGTTTACTAGAGTCCAGAAGATCACCAATGTATAAATAGGTATTTATGAGTTTATTTAGAACTCAGAATATGTTTTTATTAAATAATGTAATAAGTATTTGTTATACTTCTAGGATAGAGTGCCTAAATATCTTTTAGCAAAACTGAGCAAGTTTACATTTGCTATAAAGAGTAGAGTAATAAATGTTACTGTGAGACAATATATGGTATTGCAACTATAAGTTTAGTAGTATTTATTTTTTTTAATGTCTAGTTTTCAATTTTGGATTCTGAGATTATTTCTATGTCATTCAACATTCTCAGAAAAGAATGAAGATTTGCCTTTCACTTTCGGCTCTTTCCTTCAGATCATCTCACTAATGCCTATGGCAGTAAGAAGAGGGTCTTAATGTCCGTAGTTTTAAATACATGAGCGTCTTGTGTAAGTCATGGGGTTACCTCCAAGGGACAGCTCTATCAGAACAAATAATACCAATCTCAATTCACTAGATACACAGAATTTTTTCAAAAAGAAATAAGGAAGAACTATATTTCAAAATGACTGTTTTTTGTTATGAATAGACATAGATCGTCTGTTAAAAATTAAATATGGATCACAACAAACAGTAGAAATATGGCCTATTTGTATAACACTGGTCTCCTCAATATATAAATATTTTTAAAAATTTGCTAAAAATCATAAAATATATTAGCTTTGTTAATGTACGTTCACTTTGTTCCTGGTATCTGTGTTTAAATGATTTAAATATCTTTAACTTCATTGTAGATTACTCTTCCTCATTTTGACAATAGATTAGTGAGTTCCAAGGGAGGTGGCAGAGACAGAACCTCTAAACTTCAAATACTCAGTTGTCAAAAAACGGTTTATATAAATTAGATGATTTAACATATTTTGACTCCTATACTGTTCCGAAATTAGCCACTGATATGGTTTTGCTCTGTGCCCCACCTAAATATCGTCTCAAATTGTGATCCCCACATGCGGAGAGACAGACCTGGTAGGAGGTGATTGGATCATAGGGGGTTTCCCCTATGCTGTTATTGTGATAGTAAATTCTTGTGAGATCTAATTGATAAGCATCTGACATTTCCTCTGCTCTGTCTGCCTTTCTCCTACCACCACGTAAGAAATGCTTGCTTCCCCTTTGCCTTTGGCCATGATTGTAAGTTTCCTGAGGCCTCCTAGCCATGCTTCCTGTGAAGCCTGAAGAACTGTGAGTCAATTAAACCTCTTTCCTTCATAATTACCCAGTCTCAGGTAGTATTCTTTTTTTAAAAAAATTATTTATTATTAGACTTTAAGTTCTAGGGTACATGTGCATAACGTGCAGGTTTGTTACATATGTATACTTGTGCCATAAGTTAGGTGTTGCAACCATCAACTCATCAGCACCCATCAACTTGTCATTTACATCAGGTATAACTCCCAATGCAACTCTCCCCCTCCCTCCCCCATGATAAGCCCCAGTGTGTGATGTTCCCTTCCTGTGTCCAAGTGATTCCATTATTCAGTTCCCACCTATGGAGTGCAGAACATGCGGTGTTTCAAGGTTTTCTGTTCTTGTGATAGTTTGTTGAGAATGATGAGCCTTAGCTGCATCCATGTCCCTACAAAGGACACAAACTCATCCTTTTGGATGGCTGCATAGTATTCCATGGTGTATATGTGCTGATACTCTTCTTAATCCAGTCTCTGCTCACTGATGGACATTTGCTGATTCAAAGTCTTGCTATTAGGAATAGTGCTGTAATAAACATACACGCGGTGCATGTGTCTGTATAGCATGATTTATAATCCTTGGGTATATACCCAGCAATAGGATGACTGGGTCATATATGGTACTTCTAGTTCTAGATCCTGTTGAGGAATCGCCATACTGTTTTCCATATAATGGTTGAACTAGTTTACAATCCCACCAACAGTGTAAAAGTGTTCCTATTTCTCCACATCCTTCCAGCACCTGTTGCTTTAGGTGAAGAAAACCTAGGTAACACCATTCAGACCATAGCACGGCAAGGACCCCATGTCTAAAACACCACCAAAAGCAATGGCAAGCAACAAAAGCCAAAATGGACAAATGGGATCTAATTAAACTAAAGAGAGCTTCTGCACAGCAAAAAGAAACTACCATCAGAGTGAACAGGCAACCTACAGAATGGAGAACATTTTTGCAATCTACTCATCTGACAAAGGGCTAATATCCAGAACCTACAAAGAACTCAAACAAATTTACAAGAAAAAACAAACAACCCCATCAAAAAGTGGTCAAAGGCTATGAACAGACACTTCTCAAAAGAAGACAGTCATACAGCCAACAACAGACATGAAAATGCTCATCATCACTGGCCATCAGAGAAATGCAAATAAAACCACAATGAGATACCATCTCACGTCAGTTAGAATGGCAATCATTAAAAAGTCAGGAAACATCAGGTAGTATTGTAACACATCACAGTGTTGTCACAGTTTAGCTCTGAAATGCTGTAAGTTGGAAGAGCCACAAGACACATTTCGGGCTTATGTGAGGGGTACAGGTTAAAAAAAGTATGAACAATAGGTGAAGAAGATTATTTGGGACATGTCTATTTTACAGGAGCCTCAGGAGAGTCATGGCATAAAGCTGAGAATTAATGATATCCATTAATCTTAATCCTTGCTGAAATATCCATGCAATCATAAAGTAGGCAAGTGCAGTACCTAACTACAAATGTAAAAAAGGTACCAAACTCATTCAGCCTACTCTAAACCCCGAAATAGGAGCATTCCAATTTCATTTGGTTGATCTGGCATATTTATGTCCCCAATTTAATGAAGCCTGAAGAGTCAAACTAGTAGTGTTATGATGAGTTAACACCACAGCTTTGATTGCTCACCATCCAAATAGCAAAATTTTCTAATATCATTTTATGGGACTTAAAAGACATTAAACTAAATATGATTGTTGCTCTATAAAATGGTAGAATAGTTTTCCATATACTGTATATATGCAAATACAATATCCCATCTCAGCCTCCAGTGCCCATAGTAAGTTACCCTTACAACTTAGATTGAATAATTATTATTGGTTTACATGCTTCTAAATCTTCCTTTTTTGTGTAACTAAGACAGAGCTAAACTTTCAAAACAAAAAAAAAAGAACCATGCCTTATAGAGAAGACGATCTTGTTTAAAAGCTCTGCCTTATTATGCAAGGTCTCCTTTCCCATTTGAAATAAATTTGTAATACATACAGAAGACAATGCATGTAACCTGAAAATTACAAGAGAATCTTCTGAATGTTAAATGTTTCATATACCTCTCATTCCTTCAGAGAAATGTTGGGCTGGGGTTGAGGGATTCAGAAGAGAAGAGAATTATAATCTAAAAATACAAACTTCCGTGACTATATACTGTAGAGACATTCAATTTCTAGCTTTTAAGAGCAGCAGTAAATGTATAAATCATTATTTCATCATCCACTCAGGAATCCCCAGATTACAAAGCCCTCTTGGCATTATGAATGTCAGTATAGACACTACAGAATTGCAGGAACTTCTTGTGAGGTTCGTTTGTTTCCCAAATGAAAATCTATAGCAATATGTTTTTTTTTCTGTTTTCCTCTAAATTGGTTGGTGTAAACAGAATTGTGTAAGGCAAGTTTAGGAAATGGTCACAAGGTAAGGGCTGAATACCTAGCTGTAGGATATGTCTTCAGTTGTAAGCAATATCTTCTCCTTCCCCCACTCCTTGTGATATGCTCAGTAAACTTTCCTTTATGGCATTCTCCAATTTTTTTCACTGATATGATGACAACCATGACAATCGTATTTTATAGAGGTATGTTCTTTAATGCGCTGATGTGTAAAATAGGTTTACTGTACTTAAAGCTGCTCTTTACTGGCGAGACTATGTCACAATTACTTGACTATAATGATCGACAAAACTCAAAATAGCCTCACTTTGGATAAGCATCACAAGTTAAGATACATGTCTAAACTATCCAACTTTGTCAAACTCCCTTATCCTTTGTCTTCCAAGTAAAGATTCTCAAAAAAAAAAAAAAATCCATTATTATTGATAGGACCTGGCTTTTGATTTTTCCCCCTCGACTTTCTCACTATTCCTTGACTCTGATCCTTAAGAGGGAATATTTATTTTGGATGTAAGTAAAATTAAAAGTCATAACTTTCTGTTTTCTGAGTCTTAATAATCTTTTCCTACTTGAATGGTATTGGATGATATTGCATGCTCTCAGAAGTTAAAAATACAAATAATTTATATTTTATATAGAAAGTCAATGTTAGAAATCCTTGCACCAAAATGAAAATAGTCATCCAGTCATTCACAAATATACTGAGAGAACCAATGGAAATAGGCATCAAAACTAACAGATGCCAAGACACAATAGAGTTAAATTTCAAAATAAATAGAAAGGAAATATACGTATAGCAATTTTCACAGGGACATTTCAGAACTCTTGAAAACAATGGCAATGTTAAGGACTAAAAACAGATCATAACAGAGAAAAGCAAATACATTTGTGAGGAAAATATACTTTATGAAAAGGGGTTTGTGAGAAACCTTTAGCCAAGCACATAAGATGTGTTGCTTCCAGGAATCTTTCCATTCTACATTTTGGGGACGTAGACCAGGGTCTGACTCTTGCCTAAGAAATCTAGAAATAAAATATTAACTCTTATAGTGGTAGGGTCAGGAGACTCCCATTTCAGTGCTATAGGACTCCACTCTGAAATTGTTGGAATGAGGAATGCAAGTGTTTTCATGTACTGGATGTGGGCCATATGAGAGGAGGTATTGGTTGGAGTCAGTTAGGGTTCTATCTGCAAGGGCCACTTAGAGGACTGAAATACCTACAAGGAAGAATCTCGGAGAGAAACTCTAGGAAATCAGAAAGTAGTTCTTAGCTCTTCTGTATAAGGGATATCCGGGAGAGAGTGTTACAGAATCACTAAAGATTCTATGAGAGAGTCCCGGGGAAGGAAGAGACAGACTAGAACTTTTTGCCAGCTGCAGAGAACACCAATAAACTCCCAAAGCAACCATGTAAGTAAAGATTTTTCCTTTGCCCTTATCATTTCTTTATATTCTGTTGCTCTGGCTCTTCAGGTGTTCCAAGATGACTAGCACAGCAGTGCATGGGGGTGGGATAGAGTTGTAAGAAAGAAGCTCGAAGCAGAGAATTCAAGAAGCAACAAATACCACTTTACTACTGCCAGTTTCAATCTGAAGCAGTCAGGCCCTAGCTAGTTAGAGAGGGAAAATATTTAATGCAAAATCAAACAAATGCTTAAATAAAGGAACTTCAACCATGATATGTGCCCCCAGTACCATTTTAAGATGATGTTTTGAGGATGAAAGTTAGACCATTGTTTATTTCAATGTGCCAATGAATTACTATTTTCATATACTTTGGCCAGCGCAAATATGTGCGCTGGTTTTACTCTGTAATTCTTAACGTCCAGCAAAAGCCCAGCTGGGGACAGAAAGCACCAACTATGACATTTTTTTTTTTTTCTGGAAATACTTTTATTTTTGCCTGCATTATTAAGAACATATTTGCTGGGTATAGAATTATCGATCGGTAGGCATTTTTTTCCAGTAGTGTCCAGATATAATTTTAGTACTTTTTGGCTTTGATTGTTTCTTTGGGAAGTCTGCTATCATTATTGTTGCTAAGATAGTGGTAATATACTACTGTTTTCCCAGGCTGCTTTGAAAATAATCTCGGTTTTCTTTTTGTTTTGCTTTGTTGATTTGTTTTTGTGTTGTGAGCACCTGGCCTAATTTTTTAAATTTATTTGACAAATAAAAATGTATAAAATGATGGTGTACAACATAAGGTTCAAAAATATGTATACATTGAAGAGTGACTAAATGAAACTAACATATGTATTACCTCATATATTTGTGGAGAAAACAGTTAAAATCTACTCTTTTAGCAATTTTCAAATATAATATAAAACATTGTTATTAACTGTAGTTACTATGTTGAATAGATATCTTGAATTTATTCCCTCTGCTTAGCTGAAATTTTGTATCCTCTGTCACCTGAATATCCTTCAACCTCAGCTTCTGCTATTGTGAATAATGCTGAAATGAATATGAGAGTGCAGGTGTCTCTTCAACATACAAATGCTGTTACCTTTGGATATATACCCAGTAGTGGGATTGTTGGATCATATATTAGTTCTAGTTTTAATTTTTTGAGGACTCTTCACAGTGCTTTCCATAATGGTTCTCCTAATTTCCACTCCCCACAACAATGTTCAAGGATTCCTGCTTCTCCATATCCTAGTCAACGCTTGTTATATTTTGTCATTTTGATAATAGCAAGGTGTGAATTGATATCTCAGGTGTGAGAGGATATCTCTTTAATTTTAACTTGCATTTTCCTGATGATTAGTAAGGTTGAGCATCTTTTCACATATCTGTTGGCCATTTATGTGTGTTCTTTGAAAAAATATATATTCAGGTTCTTTGCCCTTTTTAAAATCTGTTTACTTTCTTGCAATTGAGTTATTTATTATACATTTTGGATATTAACCCCTTATCAGATGTGTGGTTTGCAAACATTTTCTCCCATTCCATGAGTTGCCTCTTCATTCTGTTGTTTTGTTTGCTGTGACAAAATAATAATAGTAAATTTAATGTAATCCCATTGGTCCATATTTGTTTTTGTTACCTGTGCTTTTGGGGTCATATCCTAAAAATCATTGTCCTGATCTACATCATGGAGCTTTTCCCCTATGTATTCTTCTAGCAGTTTCACAGATTCAAATATTATGCCCAATCTTTAATTCATTTTTAGCTGATTTTTCTATATGATGTGAAGTAAGGGTCCAATTTCATTCTTCTGCATGTGGATATCCAGCTTTCCCAATATCAAGTATAAAGAGAATAAATGAAAAATCATTGGAGCATAATTGCATGGATTTTTTTCTGGGCTTGCTATCCTGTTGCATTGCTCTGTGTGTCTGTTTTTGTGGCAGCATCACGCTGTTTAGGTTACTACAGATTTGTAGTGTATTTTGAAGTCAGGTAGTATTATGCCTCCAGCTTTGTTCTTTTTGCTCAAGATTGCTCTGGCTATTTGGATGCTTTAGTGGTTCTATATAAATTTTAGGATTGTTTCTTCTATTTCTGAGAAGACTGTCTTTGTCTTTTGGTGGGGATTGAATTAAGTCTGTAAATCATTTCAGGTAGTATGCCCATTTTGACAATATTAGTTCTTTAAATTTATGAACATGGCATATATTTCCATTTATTTGTATATTCTTCAATTTCTTTCAATGTTTCATGTTTTAAGTGTGCAAAACTTTCACTTCCTTGGTTAAATTTATTCCTAAGTATTTTGCTGATTTTGCAGGGTTCTGAAATGTAGGATTTTCAAATTTTATTGATTTTGCAGGATTTGGAAACCCTGCAAAATCAGCAAAATACTTAGGAATTAATTTGAAAATCCTGCAAAATCAATAAAAATACGTAGAAATAATTACTAGGATTTTCTTGACTTCCTTTTCAGGTAGTCAATTTTTAGTCTAAGAAAACCTAATGATTTTTGTATGTTGATTTTGTATCCCACAATGCTATTGAATCATTTATCAGTTTTAACAACTTTTGGCGGATTCTTTAGGGTATTTTATACATAAGATTATGTCATTTGCAAACAGACAATTTAACTTCTTTTCTTCCAATTTGGATACTTCTTATTTCTTTCTGACATATTATGATGAATAGAGATAGTGGGTATCCTTGTCTTGTTCCTGATATTAGATAAAAAGCTTTTCACTTTTTACCATTGTATATAACTGTTAGCTGTGGGCTTGCCATATATGGCCTTTATTGTGTTGAGATACTTTTGTATACCTAATTTGTTGCAAGTTTTTTTTAAATTATAAAAGGATGTGGAATTTTGTTATTTTTTTCAGCATTTGAGATGCTAATATGGTTTTTGTCTTTCATTGTGTTGATGTGATATATCCCATTTATTGACTTTTGCATATTGATCCATCTGTGCAGTTTTATGTAATGTGCCTTTGTGATTTTCTTTAGCTTCTTGGAGTTCCTTGAATCAGTGCTTGACACATTTCATTTGTTTTGTAAAATTTTCACCCTTATCTCTTTAAATTTTGCCTCCATTTATTTCAACTTTCCTTTTGGGGTATAAATTACATGTAATTATAGATCTCTTCATAGTTTATGTTATGTTTTCTGCACAGTTTTTGTACGTTTTGTTCCTTCATGTTTCAATTGGTACATTATAAATTAATCAATAATTCTCTAGTTATCTCTAATGACTTAAAACAACCTATTGAGTTCTTAATCTCAGCTATTTTATTTTTTTCATATAATTTCCGTCTCTTTTTAATGTTTTCAGTTATTTGCCAAAAACTACATTAACTAGAACATAGCATTCCTGATTTTATTTAAATGTATGTTTAATTATTTCAATCTTTTGATTAATTTTAACAGATATAAAATCACTGATTGTTGACTCCTATTATACATAGCTACCAAGTTCTAATGAAGAAAACACCTCATCTCGGGGAATGACACCTCTAAGATAAATGTTGCAGACTGTCACTCTTCTTAATATTAGATAATGTTTCTGTGACAATCTTATATAATTACACATATGGTTACAGCCTCTTGTGTGTAGTAGTAATAGCAAAGGTTGTGCTTTTTTAGGCCTGATCCACATGATATTCTGGACATAAATTAGTGTAATCTGTTTTTGGCATATCCTCCTTCTATTAAAATTTTATCCCCTGTTAAATATGGGATAATATTCTTGTCAGAATAATGTCTAATTTACAAATAAAGGATAAACTATTGAAAAATAGGAGCTCCAATATGAGGCATTAGTTACAATTACAATTCACAAATGTTTGGATAATTGTTATTTCTCCGTCTCTAATAATTTTAAGTTATAATTCTTCTTCATCATTTCACTCAGACTAACATAAGCCCTGATATTTTGTAGTGATTGGACAAATTCCTTGTAATTTTAAAATAATGGAAAGAGTTTTTATATATTAAAAACGTGAAATGACTAAAAGTTCTAATAGAAACTTAAGTGTGACTGAGGAAGAACTAAAACTGAGAAAGATTTTAATCTGTCTTTGACCATAAGGTCTCCCATTAAATGAAGAAATAAAGAGAAAAATAATAAACATAGCATTTGCACATTTGCAAGTAAATGATCATATAGTCTTCAACATTATAACACTTGTCACTTGTTTTGCTCCTACTGTGTGTTAGGCATCATTATAATCACTTCGCAGTTCTGTTAAGAGTATTATTGCTTCCCCTCATTTTGAAATGGAAAAAATAATGCTCAGAGATAGTAGGTGTTTACTCCGGTTTAAACATTTGATAAAGGAAAATCAGTTCACAAGACCAAATTGCAATAGGCTAAAGTTTGTGACGTATACTTCAAAATCTAGAATCTAGAGCCAGTGACCTACTAAGAAAAATATAAATATGATTTCTTAATAATTTAGTTAATAATTTGCTTATGTGAAACAGTAATGTTAATATACCCACATTTTATGTTATACTGTAAAAATACAAAGAGATTTTCTATGCTAAATTTTTAAATAAGTAATATATAATGTACATAAATTTTTAAAAAGACTAATTATAGGATAAAATTAAAATGTACAGCCTACACTGATTTAAATGTTATCACTTTAACTGCTTTAAAACACTGTTTTAAAATGTGTGCAGTAAATATTTTCTCTTAAAAGCAAATTTGCGTTAAGAGACTGGCTTCTATAAACTAACTGACTTCAAAAAATATAGTGCAAGGAGACAAACACTCAAAAATATTTCTCTACTTGGAGGCTTCCAAGTACAAGTATATATCAAAATTATTTAATTAAAAATATAATTTTCATTGGTAAATTATATAGAAATAAGTACCATCACCTACAGGAACATAAAGCTATTTATTTCACACAACTGTATACACATCCAAGGCATATTTTAAAATATATTTGAGTGTTATTGGGGTATGATAGTGATTTAATAAAAACTGAAAATATCGGGTAAGATACTTTAAAAATGCAAATGCCTTGACAAACCAATGAAGATACCATGCCATTAACTGAGGAATATGATTAACTCAACTTTCTGCACCTGAAGTCTAAAGAGGGGAAACAGACATACAGATTTTTAAGTTTGGATACAGAAATATATTAAAAATTATGCTGTTAATTAAAGAGTATTATGTGTGTATGTGTATGAATGTATTAGCTTTTACCTTTATATATTCTTCAATGTACCTTATTTCTACTTAAGACAGAAAACTTCCTTATCTGTGTTTCTCTCAACATTATTTTGTTATTACTGCTTTTTAATTTTTTCTTTAATTTTACATTAAGTTATTGCTTCCCATACATACGTCAGTCAGCATATTATCTTCAAAAATGTTGCCATATCTATCCATATTCATCTTACTTATAAGCTGTGCTTTTAACCTATTTTTTCTTTACATTTATTTACATTCATCACACTACATTTATTTAAAAACAAAATGCATATAACCCTCATACACAGAAATCCAGCATTACTTGCCATAAAACCATGCTCACATGAATAAATACAATGACCTTAAGATATATAAAGCAAATATTTTAAAATCATCAGGCTATAGATAAGTTCCTTAATGAGAAATAAGGAATTGTTTAGGATCAATAAGTAAGGAAATAAAGATGTTCCTACTCATTGTTAGCAGAGGTGGAGATGAATATGACATTCTTTATTAATAAATAGCTGCTTTTAGGTTTGATTTTAAATAGCCCTAGGAATGCTAAAACACATAAAAATGTAATAAGGATGATCAGAATATTTTCCCACCTACTCTGGTAGGGCTGGAATCTTCGAATGAATGACTAACCAAATCATGTAATATGTGACGTTGAGTTTGAGAAGTCGTCTGTATTGTCAATATTTGTTTGTCTTTTCCGAATATATCTACAGCTTTTAAAACTACCATATGCTTCTATGGTTGAATAAAACCCGAGACTCAACAAGTGATCCTGTAAGTCATCTAGGTCACATATCTATTTAAGTGTATTTAATACTAGTACTGAGTTCTTTCCAGGTTTACAGTTGGCTCCTGAGCTACCAGGATGTGCTGCCTTCATAGTTGCTGATTTGAAAACAGAGTATCCAGCTTTACTAAATCTCCCTAGAACATCTAGTAACTAGCTGGAGGTACTTAGTCTAGCTAAAGACCAGGCAGTCTTCATGACGTTTCTCTGCCTAAAAGTTTGGACAACTAGTACCAGTCCTGTGGGCTCTCTAGCCTGCCCTGGTAAGACCCTGCTAGCTTAGCCCTATCCTCATAATCACACTCTAGGTATGTACCATGAATACTCAGCGTAAAGCTTAAAAAAACACACGTGCCTCACATTGGTCCACTCCTTCCATATTTTGTTTTTGCTTTACCATTCAAGTCATTTTGGGAACCTTATAATTTAGATATAAAGTATCAAATATTGCTGCTTATACTTTTTCTTTTTGACTTTATGTAATATTCTTTTTGTTTTTAGTATTTCTGTCAAAGTTATTCATCTATTTTCAGAGTTTTATAACCTGATTTCTCTAGTTTTTTGATTTTATAATTTAGAGATGTGTGTGGGTGTGGGTGTGTACCTGTGTAATGTTTAGAAAGATATCCCTATGCTTCATCCAAATCATTCTGAGCAAACTATCACAAGGACAGAAAACCAAACACCGAATGTTCTCACTCATAGGTGGGAACTGAACAATGAGATCACTTGGACACAGGGTGGGGAACATCACACACTGGGGCCTGTTGTGGGGTGGGAGGAGTGGGGAGGGATGACATTAGGAGAAATACCTAATGTAAATGACGAGTTAATGGGTGCAGTACACCAACATGGTACATGTATACATATGTAACAAATCTACACGTTGTGCACATGTACCCTAGAACTTAAAGTATAATAATAATAATAAAAGAATGATATCCCTGTGTAATCTTCCAATGGGATTGAGGTTTTCTGCCCCTTTGTATTTTGTATTTATCTGCACTTTCCTCCTTTGTCTAATAATGAGTATTTTTTTGTCATAATATATGTCTGTCATATTGTCTGTTCTTAATAGGTTAAGCTATTACCATACAGTGACTAGTAGAAAGTCATATCTCTTCTACTTTATAATATTTCAAACACAAGCTCGTGCTACGTTCCTACTCTTTTCAAACGATTAATTCAGACTATCACCAAATACGCATAAGTATGTATTCTGCCAATCATATTATTAATTTTAACTCTATTAGTTTGGATTTGTCATTTTCAATGACATTTCATCTCTTTACAGATATATTTTAAAAGTTATCTACCAATTAGAACTCTCTCATATGCAGAAAAGTTTCCATTTTCTGAACAACTTTTCTCTATTACATTAGATGCACAAAAATCATGTGACAAAATCCAACACTCATTCATGATTAAATACTATCAATAAACTTAGAGTAGAAATAAATTTATTCCACCTGATGAAGGTCATCTTTGAAAAATGTACAGCTAGCATTATACTTAATGGTAATCTTTCCCTGTAAAAATAGAAAAAGGCAAAGATTCCCACTCTTTCTACATCTATTTACCATTTTACTATAGCTTCCAGTCAGTATAATTTGGCAATAAGAAAAAGAAGACATTCAAATCGGAAGAGATAAATCTGCCTTTCTCCGCAAATGATATAATTCTGTACATAGAAAATCTAAAGTTATATACAAGAACTACTACAACAATAGTAATAGAACAACAGAAATAGTAAATTATTTCATCAATGTAGTAGGATGCAAGATCAACATACAAAAATTAATTGTACTTTTATATAGTAGCAATGAACTCTACAAAAATGAGATTAACTTCATTCAGTGTAACATTAAATAGAATAAAATGCTTAGGAATGAATTTAACAAAGTATACTCAAGATTTATACACTAAAAACTACAGTACATTTGTGAGTGATATTAAAGAAGACTTAAAAACAGAGACAATACATTTTTCTGGACAGGAGGGCTTAATAAGATGGCGATTTTCCCCAAATTGATTTATAGTATGTTAAAAGCAATTTCTATCACAATCCCAGTATACTTTCTGGCAGGAATTGCCAAAATAACCTTGAAATTTACTTGAAATGCAAAAGACCTAAAATAGCCAAAACAATCTACAAAGGAAAAAAGCTGAAAGACTATACTTTCTAACTTATAATATTGTGTGGAGCTGCAGTAATCAAGACAGTTTTGTGTTAGAATAATGGTAATCATACAGACTAATGGAAAGTAATTAAGAATCCACAAATAAACCCTGACATTTGTGATTGGTTATTATTTGACAATCGTGTCAAACTATGTCATGGGAAAAATCAGTATTCTAGATGTGCTGATATTGAATGTATACATGCAAAAATGTTAATTTAACCTTAACTTACAGCACCTACAAAAATGAATTCTAAAATATCATAGACCTAAATGTAAAACTAAAGTTATTTCACTTTCAGAAGAAAACTCACAGAAACATCTTCATAATCTTGGATGAAGCATATTTCTTAGATAAAACACCAAAAGCATGATATGCAAATGAGAAAAAAGGTCTATAATTAATTAAATTAATTAAATATAAAACTTGCCTGCTTCAAAAGACAATGAAATGGAAAGTTACAATCTGAGAGAATATATTTGCAAATAACATATCTGTTAAAGGATTTCTATCTAATACATGTAATACACACTTAGAACACAAAACAAACTGACCTTTTTTAAATGAAAAAATAATTTCAATAAATACTTATCCAAAGAAAATATACAAATGCCTAATAAGCACATGAAAAGATACTTAACGAATCATGAGGGAGAAGAAAATTAAAATTACTCTGAGGTACTACTTCTTACCCACTAGATCCGCTCTATAGAAAAACACAGATAATAACAAGTGCTGGCAAGAATATGAAGAAATTGAAACCCTAATGCTTTGCTTATTGGAATGTTAAATGGTGCATTCACTTTGAAATACAGCCTGGAAGTTCCAAAGAAAGTTAAATATAGTTGCCCTACGACCCAGCAATTCACTCCTAGTTATATACACAAGAAAAATGAAAATATACATTCACACTAAGACTTGCACGTGAATATTCATAGCATCATTATTTGTCATAGCCAAAGAATAAAAAAAAAGTCCATCAAAAGATGAATAGAAAAAGCAAAATGTAACCTATCCATTCAAATACTAGGATAATGACAAGCCTGAAGGCCAATGGAACAGAACTAAGAGTCCCAAAATAAATCCTTATATTCATGATTGATATCGCAAAGAAACCAGGTGATTCCATGGGGAAAGACAGGATTTTCAGAAAATAGTGCTGATATCATTATACAATATCCTTTTTGTCTTTAGTAATTTTATTTGCCCTGAAATGCAATCAAAAGGAAGCAGAATTTGCTATATTAATGTCAGATAGTGTGCATTACATGTTTGTTCCACCCTTTTACTTTCAAACTGCTTATATTTTAAATTTCATTTTTAACTGATAAACAATTGTATATATTTATCAGTTACAATGTGATGTTATATGTTTACACTGCAGAGTGATTACATCAAGCTAATCGACAAATCTGTCACCTCATATACTTTTTTGTAGCGAAAACATTTAAAATCTACTTTTTAATCAATTTTCAAATATAATTGAATGGCATTATTTCCAGACAATATATTCTTGCTCTACACATTTTGATCAACTTTTCTAATATCTGTATATTAATTGGTACATGAAACCATTTAAATTTGATTTAATTATTGCCATATTAAAGCCTAAGTTCGCTATTTGATGTTTTATTGTGGTACATAGCTGTAACATGAAATTTGTAATTTAAGCCATTTCAAAGTGTGATTCGATGCCAGAGTAGATTCACAATGTTGTGCAACAATTCTAGCTATCTAGTTCCATAATATTTTTACCACCTCAAAGTAAAATTCCATACCTATTAAGCAGTCACGCTCCATCCTCCCCTCCTCACTGCCACTGCCAACCATTAACATGTATTTTTCTATTCTGGATATTTAATATAAATGAATTCATACAGTATGTGAATGTTTTTCTGGCTTTTTTCCTTTAGCGTGATGTTTTCAAGGTGTAGCCATGTTACTGCATTTATCAGTACTTGATTCATTTTTATAGCTGAATAATATTCCTTTTATGAGTAAACCACATTTTTTCTATATTCATCAGTTAATGGACATTTGGTTTTTTTCCACTTCTTTTGCCAGTATGAATACTACTACTGGAAACATCTGTATACACATTTTAGTTTGAACAACTGTTTTCAACTCTCAACTCTCCACTAGGTTTTTTTTGAAGGTTCATCAGAGTTGAAAAGTCTTATTGTTATTGAGTGAGGATGGGAGTCCCGGCTTCTCACATGGTCTGATACCATGGGGAGAAGAGACTTTGTAACACCCAGTGGATTGAAAGTCTTGGCTCCCTCCTACACCTTCTCTGAAATCACACCAGCATGGAGTTACAGCATCTCTGCTCTACTACAGCATCCCAAGGGTGGAAGTCTAGGCTTCTCACTTGGTTTTTGTTGTCATGGGTGGGGTCACAGGTTTTGTATTTATTTTTTTCTGTGGAAACATGAGAATAATTATTGTTTAAAAGTTTTCTGTTTTGGTAGGTTGCCTTTTTCCTGGTCTGTTAGAATAAAAGCAGGCTTGTATTGGAGATGTTTTTTTCTACACACCTGTCAGTCCTGGGTTGTCAACTTCATCAGTCCCAGGTCTAGAATATATGGGGCAGAAAAGAAGTCCAGAGACCCTACCATCATGTTGTTCCTTGTGTCCTAACTACACTGGAGTCTGCTTTCTTCACTCCTCCTTTCAGAGGATACTTATTGTTTGTTTTATATATAATATTCAAGGCTTTTGGTCATACTTAGCGACAGAGATAAAGAAACACATGTCTATTCTACTTTCGTGGAAGTGGTAATCGCTAATTTCTTTTTATTGCATTGAGAGATATCAATTGGTTGCAGGAAGTCTGAGCAACAATATGAGCTCTCAGAAGTTACTTCTCAACTCCTTACCTGTTCCAAATAAATAAGGAACTTACTTGAGACATCATACTTGAATGCTTCCAAATACAATTATGCACAACAAACTAGGTAAAAATATATCTGTAACATATTAATAGCATTGTATTAGTTTGTAGCTCAGGCATCCTATCTAAAAAAAAAAAAAAAATCACTCACATTTTACAACAACACATTTCAAAATATATATATAGGAACAATAAAATTATCCAGGTACCATAACTTAGTTAAATGTAAGCACTGACCTCAGAAAATGTCTATCTATATCAATATCTTATACATAGGAACTATAAGATGGTGTCTGAGCCTGAGTAACAACGCATCTATCTTCTAGCGGTCAACTAGAACTCTCTGAATTTCTAATTCTAAATATGACATTTTTTCCATGATAAGGCTGAGCCTCCTGGTGGGTGTCAAGTTACCCAGCTATGGAGACACGGGGAAAAGGATCCTGGTTTGAACTTTTCAAACTTTGTCAATTTCCCACCTACCACCAGCACTGTTAAGATATGTCTAATAACTATTTTGCAACCTTTCTGACTTAGATATTGAGTTTGAATGTGAAGTTCCTTTAGTGGTTCTGTAGTTGCCAAAACTAGACCAATCAATGAGCTTACTCTTCATATTGCAAAAAAAACTATTGCTAAACAGAATCATCCTTCTGCACGAGTTGGTGACTTGGAACAATCTTTATATTAAAAAAATTTTTTAAATTAATCAAAATAATAACTGTGCTTTGCCCCAGGATATGAAATGAGTTAAAAGTTTGCTGATATAAAGCTGTGATCATGTATAATTCTTAAATAAGCATCATGATATGGTTGCATTGTTAATAGCATTATCAGGTATTAAAACTCTACATTAACATTGTAAATAAATATTAATTATATGCATCAAGTGTTACATTTGAATAATACATGAACATGCTTTCATGCTTCTTAATTTTGATTGGTATCATTTTTAAGTACCCCTCAAACCTTGATGTGATTTGAGAATTTTAAAAGTTAATTTTCCATATTGACAATTTCAAAAATTAGAGTAAATGTTTTTGTTCATAATTTTACTTTTTAACTAAATTAAAGTTGCTGCATCAAGTTTTAGTATCATTTTAAAATATGTCCTTGTAGAAGTTGCCATAAATGTCGACATTTTCAGCAGCATAAATTTATAGTGACACTGAATTTTTATGACACTATAAAAGTCCCTACTCATGATGACATCTATAGCTGCATTTTCACAGAAATATAAGAATTTGTATCTTAGACATGTGGTTAATCCTATCTTGTTTTTCAAAAAGAGAAAATTGGGGTAACAAATATTTCTGGTATCCCCAAAACAGTCACATATATGTAAAAGAAATTTAAAAATTATTTTTTTTTCCTTTAATGTTTGGCAGCCAAAGAATCTGTGTCTGTTACTTTTTAATCAAACTAGCTGGAGAAAAAGAGAAAAAATAAAAGGTTTAACTGGGAATTGGGTGAGTCCATTAAGGGAGGAATTAAGCAAAATTTTACTGGAAAAATGAGTGACAGAAGCAAAAATTTTATCGTAAATATTCAGATACTTCCTGGGCTACTGCTTTCTTAATTGGCCTAATCGATAAGACTACAGAACTAAAATATTTAGAGAAAATGGCAGATAATATACATGTGAACCAATGTTTTTAAGTTTATTTGAAGTTGAAAGAAAAGGCAATATTTGTGATGGGGCAAATATATTCAGAATGTTTAGAAACTTATTTATATTGTCTAACTTTTTTTTTTTTTTTTTATACAATTAGATATAATCGATAGATGATTGCTGCTTCTTGAAAATATGGGTGGAAATGCTTCAAACAGAAATGTATACAGGTTATGTGTTTGACGAACCAATGCTCACTAATCTCAAGCTATCAGAAGAACAGAAAAGTCGTGACTTCCAGGAATAAAACAACTTCCAGCAAGTTATTCATGCTAAGAGAAAAGTAACTTTAAACAGGAAATATTAAAGTATTGGTGACTGAAGGTGTTATGTGGAAGTCAGTTATGAATAATAGTTTAATTTTATTATAAGCAGTGTCCAGTTTCATTAGATCGATAGTAGTATTGGTTTATACTACAATTTTAATTATAATAAATCATATCATATTAATACAAAACATGTAACAATCTAATTTAAGATCTGCCATTATACCATTGTGATTTATTTTTTATGTGTGACTTGGCCTTTCCCATTTTTTGGCTGCCAGTTTCAACATTGTCTCCTTAATGGGCCATCTTTCAACATTTTAAATTCATATTCCCTATCAACCATTTGTTGCCTTCTAAGCATTTTGCACTTACTTTGTCTGTTTGCTAACGTGTATCATATATTGCATAAAATACACCATGAGCTCTAGGTGGGCAGATATTTAATCTCATTTTTATCTGTTCATGATATCCAACATAATGCTTAGTGTATAATAGGTATACAGCAAATATTGTAGATTGGAAGAAAAATAAATTTTACTCTTTTGTAATTGAAATATTGAGATATATTCAAATATGATTTCTTCACTAAAATGATTATATAATATTTTAAATTTCTTATTTAATAAAATTAAACTCTATATATTTAAAAATGAGATAATAAACATTTATACATTTATATGTATTACAAACGAGGTAGATAAATAGGTAAAATTTGTGTAATTCTTACTAAATAATAGGCAGAATTCTATGTGCTTTATAATCATTATTTTATTTACTCTTCAAAGCAGTATTATGAGGTAGATATTATTTTTCATTTATTTGAGACAGAATAATTTCTTTCCTGGAAAGAAGAAAAAAAAGGGGTGAGGCCAGGCATGGCAGCTCACACCTGTAATCCCAGCGCTTTGGGAGGCTGAGGCAGGCAGATCACAAGGTCACGAGTTCAAGGCCAGCCTGGCCAACATGGCGAAACCCTGACTCTACGAAAAATACAAAAATTAGCCAGGTGTGGTGTCGGGTGCCTGTAGTCCCAGCTACTCAGGAGACTGAGGCAGGAGAATTACTTGAATCCCGGAAGCGGAGGTTGCAGTGAACCCAGATTGTGCCACTGCACTCCAGCCTGGGTGACAGCAAGACACCATCTCAAAAAGAACACACACAAAAATAAAACAAACAAAAAAACGGGGGTGGAGAGTGAACAAGAGACTAAACAGCAGAAACAGAGTTGTGACATGGAAAATAACAGAAAAAGAAAGGCAGGGGGAGAGAGGTTTTGAAAATTTTAAATGAATAGCAACATTTGAATAACATACATGATTTGAGGGCTATTTTTATGGTCAAGGGAATGTAATATAGATTTCAGTTTCTTTCTATTTCTATTTGGAAGTGAGTGAGTTGGTAAACAGTTACCTGATATTTCTTTTGAATATAGTGCAATGCTGAGATGAACTGCCATATGTGGGTTACATTGGAGAAGCAGTCTTTATTTTAAATAATTTCCTTGGTCAAAAATAGATGATTAATTAAAAATGCAGCTTCGCCTTAAACAGTTTTTGGAACTATGGTTTTAGAAAGCAGAAGTTGCAAGGCATGAGGCCCAGTGATTTTACAAATATCCTTAACAAGTCAGAGATAATTTGTCTACCCTGCTCTCTTGTAGAATTATCTTAGAGACTGTTGAATGTAACCAATGCAAAGTATTATGAATTCACAAAATAGAGGAAGTGTAATAAGACTCTTTACTAAATTGCAAGCCTTTGTTTGCTATCTTGTATTTCTCAAGAATTTCTGGTAATTTCTAGAAAGGGAAAAACGTGGAAGACAGGAGTGCATTTGTTCAAGAACTTTGCCTTGTTTACTGAGAAAGATCATCCCTACTGGATATTCTAATGCCTCAATAAGACAAAAAGCAAGCAACTTTGAAATTGTTGGCAGAAGCTATATGCTCCATTACAAAAGTGGAGCAATTCTTATAGGGTGCTCCACCAGAGACGAAGGAAAACACAAAGAGTCTACTGAAAAGTTTACTAAAAAGCAAGAGGTAGACAATCTTGGAAGCACAACAATATTGGAGATTAAATGACAGTCTTTGAAATCTCTCTCACACACACATAGATATATACATGCACATGTATATACACATACATATATATACACACACACATATATATACACACACACATGTATATATATACACACAAACACACACACACATATATATAGAGAGAGGGAGATAGAGACAGAGAGACAGAGAGCACACTTAAAAACTTATTGAATATCTTTGTTCTGTGACAAAATGCCTGACAGCTGTAGACTGGATATACAATTTGATCAGTAGCTAGCTATTGGAGTAAATATATGTCAAATACGCAATAATATGCCATCAGGAAAATAATCCACATGTGTGTTCAGATCTGAGGAATCCCTGAAGATGAATATTCAATGGGAAATGGTGATGAATAAAGTAGAGGTTCAATTATTTCTGAATCTGATCTGCATGGTAGCAATTAAGGCCGAAAGTTGAGGGAAAACTTTAAGGGCATTTCAAACTCAAAAGACTTCTGAATTTTCTGTATTAGGAAACACATATAGGGATAAAGTGTTAAAAAGAAGTGAAGATTAAACAATACATAGACAAGATATAAAGGTGGGTACAGGGAGTGGGAGGAAATACAGATTGATTCTTCATCTTTTGAAATTAGATTTTTGACAAGCAAGGTAAGGTTCTTGTGCATGGAAATAAGGGAATTTCTCACACCCAATTATGAGATCTCCCAGAGTGTTGATTGAAGACCATACCTTTATTTAGTTTTCATTGGTAAGTATGGAATTAGCTTTCCTATTGCCTTGTATACTTCGGAATATGTGGGATAGGTTTTGATGTTTAGGGGTGAGAGCTAAAACAAAACCACCTGCAGACAAACAGTTAAAGGATTCAAAACTATGTTTACATTAACATGCTTTAAGTATTTCACAATCTGAAGTCTGCATTAACATGAGTTTACTACTTGAGATCTTCCCCTGCCCCCAGCCATGTGGTTTCAATTGCTGCCATAAAGAATTATCACAAATTTAGCAGCTTAATACAACACAAATTTATAATTTCACAGTTCTACCGGTCACAAGTCAAGGTACACTATGGCTGAACTTTATTTATTTATTTACAGACCTTGCTCTGAGACCTAAGCTGGAGTGCAGTGGCAAAATCTCAGCTCACTGTAACCTCTGCCTCCCAGGTTCCAGTGAAATCTCCTGCCTCGGCCTCCTGAGTAGCTGGGATCACAGAGGGAACATTTCCATACATATTTTCTGAGGCCAGCATCACCCTGATAGCAAACAGCAAGGATTGTTGAAGTCTTTATTGAGAAAGTCTTCTGGGGGTACTCCTACTATTCTCTTTTTCCACCACAGAAGGGAGTCATGGCAGAGGGGGTTCCTGTTGGTCCTGGCTATGGGGTGAAGGTGTGTTCACAATGGTAGTAGTTCTGATGTCTGATGCCCAGGCATATTGGACATGATCATTGCTCTGGGGTTTGAGGCATGGACAAACCATGCTCCCACCACTGTGGGAGCATTGTTATCTATGTCTGTGGTATAAGAGTGGCCGCAGAACCAGTGCCTGGAGCACATTTTTGTGTCCTGGATGCTGACACACGTGTCAACCATGGTTCTGTGGTCCAATGTCAGGAGCACCTGTTACAGCAGCTATGGCACTAATGTCCAAAGTGCAGACGTGTGGGGTAGCTGTGAATACAGAGTCTGAATCATAGGCGCACACTAAGTGACTATGATTCTGAGGTTCAGTGTGTGTACATGGTTGGGGGTTGTGGTGGGTCTGAACCCAGGGTGGTACAGCAGAGACTGTTTCTCTGGAAGCTACAGTCGCAGCTCTTTGTCTGGTGTGGAGGACATGCAATGGTGTATACTCCAGAAAGTTCTATCAACTGGGATCAGCATCAGCAGAAACTGTAAGTATCCTTACTTGCAGTGTAAAAGTGTTCCTATTTCTCCACATCCTCTCCAGTGGGATTGTAAACTAGTTCAACCATTATGGAAAACAGTATGGGGATTCCTCAAGGATCTAGAACTAGAAGTACCATATGACCCAGCCATCCCATTACTGGGTATACACCAAAGGATTATAAATCAAGCTGTTATAAAGACACATATGCACGATGTTTATTGGCGGCACTATACACAATAGCAAAGACTTGAATCAACCTAAATGTCCATCAGTGACAGATTGGATTAAGAAAATGTGGCACATGTACAGCATGGAATACTATGCAGCCATCAAAAGGATGAGTTTCAGGTCCTTTGTAGACATGGATGCAGCTGGAAACCATCATTCTCAGCAAGCTATCGCAAGAACAGAAACCAAACACCGAGATGTTCTCACTCATAGGTGGAACTGAACAATGAGATCACTTGGACTCAGGAAGGGGAAACATCACACAATCGGGCCTATCACGGGAGGGGGGAGGGATTGTACTGGGAGTTACACCTGATGTAAATGACGAGTTGATGGGTGCTGATAAGTTGATGGGTGCAGCACACCAACATATACCGAGTATACATGTAACAAACCTGCACGCTATGCACATGTACCCTAGAACTTAAAGTATAATAATTAAAAAAAAAAAAATTTTAAAAAAAAGAACAAAAATGTAAAAAAAAGTATCCTTACTTGAAAAAGTTGAGGATTTCTGTGGTATTGGTGAGGGCTGCTGAGGTCCTCTGTCCTTTTTTTTCATGGTGGGGGGCATAAGGACAGGACTGCAGGGGCCAGCACTGTCCCTGCTACTGCCCACACAAGTTTTCTGAGAGCTTGCATATCAACTTGCTGTCACTGGTGCCCATGTACACAACTGGGGAGTCTGAGGATATGCCTTTTGCCATCATCAAATATGAAGTCACAGCTAAAGAAATGTCCATCAGAAAAACAGCAGATTTCTCAGCAGAAAATTTACAGTCCATGAGAGAATGGGATAATATATTCAAAGTGCTGAAAAACAAAAAAAACCTGCCAGGCAAGAATAATATACCCAGCAAAGCTATCACTCATAAATAAAGAAAAAATAGAGGATTTTTCAGATAAGCAAAAACTGAGAGAATTTATCACCACTTAACTGGCTCTACAAGAAATGCGTAAGGGAGTCCTCCACAAGAAAGCAAAAGGATGGTATTTACCAACATGAAAACATAATAAAAGAGGGAGAAAAGAACAAAAGATACACAAAACAACAAAAAACCAATCAACAAGGCAGGAATGAATTCTCACCTATCAATAATAACCTTGAATGTAAATTATTGAAATTCTCTATTTAAAAGACACAGACAGCTGGGCACAGTGGTGCACATCTGTAATCACAGCACTTTGGGAGGCTGAGGCAGGTGGATCACCTGAGGTCAGGAGCTCGAGAACAGCCTGGTCAACATGGTGAACCCCCGTCTCTACTAAAAATACAAAAACCTTAGCTGGTCATGGCAGCACACATCTGTAATGCAGCTACTTGGGAAACTGAGGCAGGAGTATCACTTGAACCAGGGAGGCAGAGGTTGTAGTGAACCAAGATTACGCCACTGTACTTCAGCCCAGACAACAGAGCAACACTCCATCTCAATTACAAAAGAAAAAAAAACACACACACACACAAAATTATGATCCACCTATATGCTTCCTACACGAAATTCACATCTCCTGTATAGCGCATATAGATAGAAAGCAAAGGGATGAAAAAAGATATTCCAGGTAAACAGAAACAAAAATTTGGCAGGAATAGCTGTCCTTATATCAGAAAATGAGGTTGAGAACATTTTTTCAGAACTGTGTAAAAAGACTAATAAATAATTGTACAATAATAAATGGATCAATACAGGAAGAGGCTATAACAATTTTAAATATATATTTACCCAACACTGAAGTACCCAGATGTATAAAGCAAATATTATTCGATCTAAAGTGAGAGGCAGACTTCAGTACAATAATAGTTGGAGATTTCAACACCTCACTCTCAGCACTGGACAGATTATCTAGACAGAAATCAACAAAGAAACTTTTCATTTGTACTGCAGATTAGACCAAATAAACCTAACAGGAATTTACGAACAGAATATGTGATAGCTGTAGAATACACATTCTTCTCATCAGCACATAAAACATTCTCCAGGATACCCATATGTTAGAGAACAAAACAAATTTCTACTAGTTTTTTCTTTTTCTTTCTAATGAATTTGTAGCAAATCACAATGGAATAAAACTAGAGACTGGTAACGAGAGAAACTCTGGAAATGTGTAAGTACATGGAAATTTTTAAAAACAAACACATGCTACTGAATTATCATTGAGTCAATAAAGAAACTAAGAATGAAATTTTAAAAAATTTTAAAACAAATGGAAATGAAAAACACATCTAACCAAAACCCAAGAAATATAGCAAAAGCAGTGCTAAGCAGGATGTTTACAAGAATAAATACCTACCATTAAAAAGGTAGAAAGATTTTGAACAAAAAACTTAACAACATACTTCAAGGAGCTAGAATAATCAGAACAAACCAAACCCAAAATTAGCACAGAAAAAATAATAAAGATTAGAGCAGATCTAAAAGAAAAAGAGGGAAAGAGAGCGAGAAAGAAAGAGAGAGAAAAAGAGAAAAAAGAGAGAGAGAGAGAAAGAGAAAGGGGGAGAAAGGGGGATGAAAGGGGAAAGGAGAGGAAAGGGAGGAAAGGGAGGGGGGGAAGGAAGGAAGGAAGGGAGGGAGGGAGGGAGGAAGGGAGGGAGGGAAAGAAAGAGAAAGAGAGAGAAGGAAAGGAAGAAAGGAAGGAAGGAAGGGAGGGAGGGAGGGAGGGGAAAAGAAAAGAGAGAAGAGAAGAGAAGAGAGAAGAGAGGAGAGAAGAGAGGAGAGAAGAGAGAAGAGAAGAGAGAAGAGAAGAGAAGAGGAGAAAAAATAGCATGCGAAGCATCAAGTGTTGGGGTCTTGTAACATATTTCTGATGACCACAGAAGGGACTCTAGTGCAGAAGCTCTGACCCAATGGCCACTTTTGGGTAAGTGTTAGGGTCCTGTAACACTTCTGGTGAACTACAAAAGAGATGATACTGAAGAGACCCCCAACTCAATCCAAAGGAAAATCATCTGTGCATCATCTGTGTGCACCAATTGGCTGACTTTGGGTAAGTGTGATGCGTATACCTGGGTAAAGAATGGGATTGGGTTAGAGGCCAAACTTTGAGGAGTTAGAGTCTCTCCTAAGAAAGAGAGGGTTAAAGTCTCTAACCCTCTAACCCAAGGTTAGTCAAGAGTCCCTTTTAAGATTTAGGGGGTTAGAGACCCCTCTTAGTAAAGTCTTTCTAGGCTAAGAATGAGTTTGGCACTGCAAGCTATGCTCATTGTACTAATCGGCCTTGTCCTCTTTGCTGCTTGACTCAATTTCTTGGTTGCTGTCTCTGTTTCACTGTCATTTTCCGGAGACTTCATTTAAATGGTCTTGGGAATTTTAACATATTTGTCTCCTGTGTGCTTCCCGATTTTCATCCATTTTCTTGTGAAACACTGGGGACAAAAAGCATTGAACACTCCATCTCTATAATTGCTGATTGGGATTTGGTATTTAACAGCTATAAGCAGTAAGATTAAATAGGCGTGGTTATGTTTTGTTGCCACTATGCAAACTAGGTGTGATTGAGAAGTACTAGGATGGAAATCAGGGGACTTCGCTTCTTGCTGTTTCACTTCATTTTATACACACACACACACACACACACACACACACACACTCACTCTCTTTTCGGATCTGGGCAAACCAGCTTTGCTTGTCTGCTATTGCCCAGATCCTACTTGTTTTGGTCATTCCCATCTAAATCCTCTTCATTACTTTTGCCTTATTCAACATTTTTGTTGAAGTCCATGTTGTGGTTTATCTAAGATTCATGGCTCAGCTCACTTATATTATTTGGATAATGTGAAGATGAGAATTCAATTTTTGGCAGGAATCCCCTTATTAATGCAGCTGGACTTAAAAACCGCTCTTATCCTTTTTAGTGGAACTCGGCCAGTGTCGTAGGACTTGCACGTTTGGAACTTTTCTTTCAATATCACCTGCTTCCTTCATGGGAACCACGGCATCGATTCCAAAGAACTCACCACTAGAATGTATGCATTCTTGAACATTGGGACCAACTTAAATTGAATGGGTTTAAGAAGAGAAAACTGGTGTTTCTATGTAATACTGTTTGGCCTCGATATTATTTGGAAAAACAAGAGAAATAGCCGCCTACTGGAAATACTTCCTTTAATACTATACTTCAATTTGATGTGTTTTGTAAGCGGGAGGGAAAATGGGATGAAATATCATATGATCAAGCATTTTTGCTGCTTAGTCTGAATAAAACCCAGAAGCAAGTGTGTGCATGTTTGATGAGAGGAAAAAGAGCTAGACATACTAGGTGATCCTTTAATGCAACCCCCTCCACCCCAGGTTCAGCGGGCATTTTTGGGTGGAGCAGAACCTCCTTCTGTAAGCTCTGAAGGTTCAGATCTATCAGTCCTTTCTCCCTGGAATCCACCTGAATGTTCTATTGAGAACCCTCTGTCCCCTCCTCCTTACCTGTCTAGTCTCACTCTATACCCTCCACTCCCTGAGGAACTTAATCCAGTGAGTACTACTCATAGTGGAGTCTCCTATCAACCTCCAAAGGGAAATCTTTGTCCATCTGGAGAGGTGGCAAGTGGGAAAGAAGGCATTGTAAGAGTGTATGTTCCCTTTTCTATGTCTGATTTGGCTCTATGTAAAGAGAAATCTGGTAATTTCTCTGAAGATCCAGGAAAATTCATGGATGAGTTTGAGAAATTAACTCTGACCTATAGTTTAACTTGGCAGGATCTGCGGGTTTTGTTGTCTCTGCGTTGTACAGTAGAAGAGAAACAATGCATTTTGGGGATAGCTAGAACCCATGCAGATGAGGCACTGGCTTGTAACTCGAACCATAATATGTATCAGGCAGGAGGTATAGCAGTTTCAGATCCAGATCCACAGTGGAACTATCAAAGGGGCAGTGAGAACTTTGGGAGGAGAGATCATACGGTCACTTGTTTGTTGGAAGGTACGAAGAAATGTTTGAAAGAGACAGCTAACTACGAAAAGGTTAAAGAAGTTTCTCAGGGCAAAGATGAGAATCTAGCTTTGTTTCAAGGGCATTTAGTTGAGGCAATCACAAAACATACTAACACTGATCCTGTCTCAAGGGAAGAACAAACCTTTTTGGGAGTATATTTTATAACCCAGTCTGCCCCTGTTATCTGTAGGAAACTACAAAAAACAGCTATGGGCCCTCAAACTCCTATGGAACAGCTTTTGGATTTGGCATTTTTAGTTTTTAATAACAGAGACAAAGCAGAGGAAGCAGAAAGAGCAAGAAGGACCTCCCAGAAGGTGCAGCTCTTGGCTGCAGCCTTAGGCTCACCTCCTGCATAGGGCTGCCCTCCTGGCTCTTGGCCTGAACAAGGGAGGCTGAAAAGCTGGGCATCTGAGTTACCATGCCTTGGGCATAAATCAGTGTGCACACTGTAAGAAAACTGGCCATTGGAAGAGGGATTGCCCAGAGTTCCAAAGGGAGCCATAGGCACCCAAGCCAATGATGAATGAAATAGCCAGGCAAGCCCCAAAGTGACAGGGCCCATGATCTTCTGCCACAGCTCCCACTGGACAACGAGCCATATCTCCAGAGGTTACCATTGGCATGCTAGGTAAGAATGTTAACTTCCTTCTGGACTGCTTACTCTGTTTTGACCCATTATAATGGGCCTCTGTCACCCCAAAACTGTATGATCACTGGGATAGATGGACAAGCGCATAGACACCATTTTACCTATCCTCTAAGATGTCCTTCAGGGACTCTGGTTTTCTCACATACCTTTTTTACCATGTCTGGATGTCTCTGGGCAGTGGCAGCAACTGCTCCTTTAGTAGATGAAGAGCCAATAAAGTGGCTTGAGGACAACATTTGGAGGTTTTAACCCCACACCAAGAACAAGGAGTTCTAGAAGCTAAAGGACACCAGTGGATGACAGGTGGATGCTTATTGAAATGTTAGGCTTTGCTGCTAGACACTCCTGATGAACTCTTGATACCAGATGCTAATCAATGGAAAATAGTTAAGCATTTGCATGACTCTATTCATTTGAGAAGACATTCCCTGTTTCAATTAATGTCTTAGCTTTTTATACGAAAAGGCTTACTTAAAAGAGCAAAGTAGGTTATTCGGGCCTGTGAACTATGTGCTCAGAATAATCTAAATAAGCAATCTTTACCTCCTCCTCTAGTAAGGCCAGTTCAGCGTAGGGAAACATAGTCTGGTGAAGATTGGCAAATAGACTATACTCAGGTGCTCCCATGTAAAGGGTTTAAATATTTATTAGTATTTGTTGACACCTTTATCGATTGGACTGAGGCTTTTCCTACCCGGTCTGAAAAGGCAATTGAGGTTTCTAAACTCCTACTAAAGGAAATAATCCCTAGATTTGGGCTTCCTAAAAGCTTATAGAGCAATAATGGCCATCTTTCACAGTGACAATTACCCAAAATATATCTTCAGCCCTAGGAATTCGGCCTGGAGACTATAGTCTTTAGGGAAAATAGAAAGAGCTAATCAAACTCTAAAAAGGATTCTTGCTAAACTATGCCAACAGACATCGGAGACCTGGCTGTCTTTATTACCTGTAGCCTTATTATGGGTTTGAGTGGCCCCTCAGGAAAATCTACAGCTCAGTTCTTTTGAAATAATGTATGAAGGCCGTTCTTAACAACAGACCTCCTAACAGACACAGATACTTTCAAGCTACAGAATTAAGGATCAACTTAGGAAAAGTGCAAAATGCATTCCTTGAATATGGAAATCAAAGACTCCCTTCTTTCACTAAGGAAGAGAATCTTGTTACAACCCAGTTGGGAGATTGGGTCCTATTAAAAACTTGGAAGGAAGGATCCCCAGCAGCTAAACTTTCCCAAAAATGAAAGGAACCCTATCATGTTCCCCTTAGCACCCCAACTGCAGTTAAACTTCTGGGAATAAACAGCTGAGTCCACTTATCTCAAATTCTTATGAAGTCCCACAGGCTGATAGAACAAAAGAGACTGATCCCATTTATTCCTATGAGCCAATCAGTGACCTCTGACTGCTGTTCAGAAGAAATGAAAGGGATGGGTAACATAAACATACGGATTGACATCCTACTTTTGGGTACTAGTTGGACTTATGCAGAGAGTAAATCA
Source organism: Papio anubis (assembly GCF_008728515.1). Taxonomy (NCBI): domain Eukaryota; kingdom Metazoa; phylum Chordata; class Mammalia; order Primates; family Cercopithecidae; genus Papio; species Papio anubis. The sequence goes on along the minus strand of NC_044984.1, from coordinate 16,593,763 downwards.
TTTACTGAATGGGCACAGACTTTAGCCTCTCTGCATAATCAGACAAACTGTTGGGTGCGTGGATATTTTAATAGTGACCTGAGGCAGAACTTGTGCTTTGATGAAAATCAAATGTTGTGTGGATGTTCCAGACTATTCACATATTACCCAGGCTATGAAAACTCTTTAGACATTCATATCTCTGCCATTAATGCCCTATCAGTTGACCCTATATCAGCTTGGTTCCAACAACTGCCCAGTTCTTGGAAAGCCTTCCTGTTTAGTTTACTTGGAATGATTCTACTGATTTTGTTTTGCTGTTGTGGAATATATTGCAGTTGTACTCTTTGTGTAGGAATGCAAGATAAGCTCACTCAACGCTTTCTTAAACTGGACACATTAACCTTTCAGATACCATTTTTTGTTAGAGTTATGAACAGCCTTCATCATACCAATGCTCTCTGAACTTCTCTCTACTCTGAATGCAAGAGACCCTAATAGTTAGGCGGGAATATCATTTCCCCTATTCAGCCTGATGAAGTTATTCAAGATAGATGTTAATCCCTCTGCAACCCTTAGGATTAAGGGTCCTTTCGTAAATGGAGCAGTGGGGGCAGGGCCGCAGGGGGAGAAGGGGAGACAAGTCAGAGGCATCCAAACCAGAGCGACTCCATTTTGAGTGAGGGCTAGGAAAATGAGGCTGGGACTTGCTGGGCTGCATTCCCAGAAAGTTAGGCATTCCTGGCCTCTAGATGTTTATGGTTGAGGGAACACGTTAATAGTATTTACTAAACAGACCCAGACTTGGGAGTGTCTGGATATCCAGATATCTGGAGAACAAAGGCATTCTTAATTTTGCTTTAAAGGTAATAATATTGATTTTTGTAAAATATAGTAATTAAGAAAATTAATCATTTATCACAAACGTTTGTGGCAGAGTACATCTCCCCAACATCTTTTATTATCATATGCATATATACACACACATAGACAAGCATTGTACCTAGGGTAGACATTCCTCCTCTTACTTTTGGGAACATCGTACTCTGTCTATGGAGTAGCTGTTCTTTCATTACTTTACTCTCTTAATAAACTTTCTCTTACTTTGCACGCAGACTTGCCCTTAATTGTTCTGTGAGATCCAAGAACCCTCTCTTGGGGTCTGGATTGGGACCCCTTTTCTATAACAAAGAAAATTAGGATTGTAAGAACATAAATAAAATTGGCAAGCTGACAGCTAGACTAAGAAAAAAAAGGGAGAAGAACCAAGTACATAAAATCAGAAGTAAAAAGACATTACAACTGAGACTGCAGAAATACAAGCCAGTAGAGTCTATTTTAAAGTTGTACATGTTAACAAATTAGAAAACCTACAGGAAATGAATAAATCCCTGGCCATACACAATCTATCAAGATGGAACCAGGAAGAAAGAAGAAACATAAACAGACCAAAAATGAGTAAAGAGGTTGAATCAGTAAAAGAAAATCTCCCCCAAAAGAAAAGCCCAGTACTGGGTGGATTTACTACTGAATTGTACCAAACTTTTAAAGAAAAACTAACACCAATTCTTAAACGATGCCAAAATTAAAGAGGAAGAGCTTGTTTCTAACTCATTCCATGAGGACAGCATTACCCTGGTACCAAATCCAGACAAGCACACACACATACACACACACACACACACACACACAGAGACAGACAGAGACAGAGACAGAGAGAGACTACAAGCCAATAACCTTGATGAATATAGATACAAAAATCCTCAACAAAACACCAGCCACTCAAATCTAATCACGCATGAAAAAGATAATACTCCATGATCAAGCAAGATTTATTCCAGCAAATTAAGGATGGTTTAACACACACAAATCAAAAACTATGAAATTTCACATTAACAGAATGAAGTACGAAAATTATATGACCATCTCCAAAGACACAGAAAAAATATATTACTTGATATAATTAAGCATGCCTTAATAAAAGCTCTCAACAATTTAGGCATACAGGGAACATAACTCAACATAATAAATGCCACATATGACATAGCTAACCTCACACTCAATGTAGAAAACTGAAAGTTTTTCTTCTAAGAAATGGGACAACACAAGTTTGTCCACTTTTACCACTCTTATTTAACATACTACAGGAAGTCCTAGCCAGAGTAATCGGGCAAGAGAAATAAATAAAAGGCTTCCAAATTGAAAACAAGGAAGTGAAATTGTCTTCCTTTGCAGATGATATGATCTTATATATAGAAAAACCTAAATCATCCAATAAAAAACTCTTGAGATTTATAAATAAATTCAGTACACTTGCAGAATACAAAATCAACATAAAAAATCAGTAGCATTTCTGTACACCAATAATAACACTAGCTGAAAAAGAAATCAAGAAAGCAATCACATTGATAATAATTACCAAAAAATATGTAGGAATAAATTTAACCAAAGAGGTGAAAGACTTTGACAAAGAAAACCACAAAACACTGACAAGCAAAAAGAGAGAGACAGAACACTAACATGTTCATGATTTAGAACAATTACTATTTTTAAATGACCATACTAACCAAAGCAATCTACAGATTCAATGAAATCCCTATCAAAACACTAATGACATTTTGCACAGGAAAGGGAAAACAATACTAACATTTATTTGGGACCATCAAAGACCTAGAATAACCAAAGCAATACTGAGCAAAAAGAACAAAATTGGAGGCAAAACTCTAGCTGACTTTCAAATACACTACACAAAGCTAGAGTAACCAAAACAGCATTGTGTGGGCATGAAAACAGACACATGAACAAATGGAATAGAATGAAGAACACAAAAATAAATCAATATATTTACAGTCAGATGACTTTTAACAAAGGTACCAAGGACATACATTGGGGAAATTGCAACCTCTAAAATAAATGGTTCCAGGAAACTGGATATCCATATGTAGAAGAATGAAACTAGACATCTATCTCTCATCATATAGAAAAAAATTAAATCAAAATGATTAAAAACAAACATAAGACAGTAAACTATGACTATGATATTATTAGAAGAAAACAGAGGAAATGCTTCTGCACATTGGCTTAGGCAACATTTTATGGTTAAGACTTTTAAAAGCACAGTCAGCAAAAACAAAAATAGACAAATGAGACTAAACTAAAAAGTTTCTGTATGGCAAAGGAAAGTCTTTAAGAGTGAAGAGACAACCTATAGAATGGGAGAAAATATTTGCAAACTATTCATTGACAAGGTGCTAAAATCCAAAATATACTAGAAACTCAAACAAGTCATCAGCAAAAGAAAAATTAAATAATCTCTTTAAAAAGTGGGCAAGGACCTGAATAGACATTTCTTAAAAGATGACATACAAATGCCTGATAATTATATTTTAAATATTCAACATCACTAATCATCAGGGAAAAGCAAATCAAAATTCATGATGAAATATTGTCTTACACCACTTAGAATTGTGATAACCAAGAAGACTACAAAGAAGATAAACTGAAAAGGATGCAGAGAAAGGGGAACTTTTATACACTGTTGGTGGAAATATAAATTAGTATGGTCATTGTGAAAAACAGTAGTTTTAGTTCTCTCAAAAAAATTAAAAATAAAACTCCCATATGATTCAGAAATGTCAGTACTGGATATTTATTCAAAGTAAAGGAAATCAGTACATAAGAGATACCTGCATCCCCATGTTTCTTGCAGTACCATTTACAATCACTAAGGTATGGAATCACCCAAAGTGCCCATCAATGAATTAATGGATAAATAAAATGTGATATACATACACAGTGGAATACGATTGAGTCATACAAATGAAATTCTGTCATTTACAGGAACATGGATGGAAGTTGAGGTCATTATGCTAAGTGGAATAAACTAGATACATACATATATCACATGTTCTCATTCACATGTGGGAATTTAGAAAGTTGATCTGAGGTAGAGAATTGAATGATAGTTACCGAGGCTGGGAAGGATGTAAGGGGGAAGAGAAGCTAGAGGGAGGTTGGTTAATGGGTACGAACTTACCCACTTAGGGAGAAGGAATAAATTCCAGTAAGTTTTCAGCTTGTTTTGCTCAAATCCATCAGAGGAATCACTATCTATTGCAGATACAGTCCTACAAAATTAAACTTTCTTCTTGAATAATTAGACTTGGAAGTAGAAAGTACTTTGCGATCCATGGGCTATAGAATGGATGTTGTATTAGTAGGCATGAAAACAAATTAATCTGTAACTTTTGTACATCTCCATCAGAGCTCTTGGATGACTAAGTGCATTGTCAATTAGCAGTAAAATTTTGGAAGGAACCTTTTTTTTGCTGAGCAGTAGGTGTCAATAATGGGTTTTAAGTATTCATTAAACCATGATGTAAACAGATGTACTCTCATATAGGCATTGTTGTTCCATTTATAAAACAGTCAAAGTGTATTTAGCATGATTCTTAAAGGCTCTAGGCTTTTCAGAATAGTAGATGCATATTGGCTTCCATTTAAAGTTACCAGCTGTATTAACCCCCAGCAAGAGAGTAGCCTGTCCTTTGAAGCTTTGAAGTCAAGCACTGACTTCTCCTCTTTAGCTATAAAAGTCTTAAATGCCATCTTCTTCCAACAGAAAAATGTCCTGTTACATTGAAAATCTGTTGTTTCCTGCAGCCACCTTCATTTGTGATCTTAGCTAGATTTTCTGGATAACTTGTTGCAGCTCCTATATCAGCACTTGCTGCTTTACTTTGTACTTTTGTGTTATGGGGGTGGCTTCTTTACTTGAACCTCATAAACCAACCTCTGCTAGCTTCCAATTTTTCTTCTGCACCATCCTTTCCTCTCTCAGCTTTTATAGAATTGAAGAGAGAAGGGACTAGCTCTGGATCAGGCTTTGGCTTAAGGGAACCTTGAGGCTGTTTTGATGTACCCAAAACTTCCTCCATCATAGTAATAAAGATGCTTGGCTTTTTTATTCATTTGTTCACTGAAATGGTGATGTTAAATTTCCTTCAAGAACTTTTTTTGCTCTCTCAACTTGGCTAACTATTTGATCAAGTGTCCTAGCTTTCAGTCTATCTCAACCTTTAACATATGCCTCCTTTGCTAAAGGTAAAATCATTTCTAGCTTTTGATTTAAAGTGAGAAACATCAGATTCTTTCCTTCACTTGGATACTCAGAGGCCCTTCTAGGGTTATTAATTGGCCTAATTTTAGTACTGTTTTGTCTCAGGGAATAGGAATGCCTGGGAGAAGAGAAAGTGGGAAATGGTTAGCCAAATGACCAGTCCAAACACACACAGAATTTATCAACTTAGTTTGCCATCTTCTATGGGCATAGTCTGTGGCTCCCTAAAACAATTACAATCAGGATATCAAAGAACACTGATTACAGATCACCATAACAGGTATAGTGACAACTAATCATTTTGAAACATTGTGAGAATTACTAACATGTGACACAGAGTAGTGACTGCTACAAACTTGCAAATTATAAGCAACACAGTATTAGCAAAGCACAATAAAGTGAGATACAATAAAACAAGGTATGCCCGTACATAGAAAGACTTAAAGGCGGCAGGGCGCAGTGGCTCATGCCTGCAATCCCAGCACTTTGGGAGGCCAAGGCAGGCGAATCACAAGGTCAGGAGTTCGAGACCAGCCTGGCCAACAGAGTGAAACCCCATCTCTACCAAAAATACAAAAATTAGCTGGGCGTGGTTGTGGGTGTCTGTAATCCAGCTACTCAGGAACCTGAGGCAGGAGAATCACTTGAACCCGGGAGGCAGAGGTTGCAGTGAACTGACATGGTGCCACTGCACTCCAGCCAGCCTGGGTGACAGAATTAGACTCAGTTTGAAAACAAAACAAAAAAAAACTCTTAAAGGCTCACTGAATTTTGTTAGAATAAATGAGTTCAGTGAAGTTGTAGGATCCAAAATCAACATACAAAAATCAATCATGTTTCTATATACAAACAATGCATTATAAAAAAGACATTTTTAAAATCTTTCATTACAGGAACAAAAATAATAAAATACTTAGGAATAAACTTAACCAAATAGGTAAAAGCCTTGCATGCTAAAAGCTATAAGCCATTGATGAAGAAAAGACACATATAAATGAAAAGACATCCCTTATTATTGGATTGAAATAATACTGTTAAAATGTCTATACTACCCAAAGTAATCTAAAGTTTCAAGACAATGCATATGGAAATTCCAAGGTATTCTTTGCATAAATGGAAAACTAATCCTAAAATTCATATGGAATGAGTGAAGACCTCAAAAATCATCCAACTTCTTGTGCAAAGTTGAACAAAAAGAGCAAAGCTGGAGGCATTCTACTTTGTGATTTCAAAATATACTCCAAACCTATCTTAATTAAAATATTATGGTACTGGCATAATAATAAAAATATAGACCAATGGAAAAGAACAGAGTATCCATAAATAGATCCATGCATGCACAATCAACTGGACTTTGCTAAGTACATGTAATGGAAAAGAATTGTCTCAACAGTAAGTGGTGTTGGAAACACTGAAAATATCATAAAATATAAAAATTTAATCCCAGATGGATTAAATACTTAAGTCTATGAATTGAAACCATACAACTACTGGAAGAAAATATAAAGAAAAATCTTCTTGGCTTTGAACTGGGCAATGATTTCTTGGCTATGACACCAGAAGCACATGCAACAAAAGCAAAAATAGACAATGGGGCTACATCAAACTAAAAATGTTTTATACAACAAAAAACCACAAAACAAAAAGGCAGCCAATGAAATTGGAGAAAACTTTTGCAAACCATCTGATAAGAAGTTAATATGCAATATTTAGAAGAAACGAACACAACTCAATATAAAAATCAAATAAGCTGGTTAAAAACTGGCAAAGAACCAGAATAGACATTTTTCCTAAAAAAAAGACATACAAGTGGTAAACAGCTATATGAAAAGTGCTCAACATCACTATCATCAAAGAAATTAAAATAAAAACCACACTAAGGTATCACCTCATACCTCTTAGAATGCCTATTATCAGGAAGATGAAAAATAAGTCAAGAGAGATGAGAGAAAAGGGAATCCTTGAGTACTGTTGATGGGACTGTAATTGGCATATACATTATGGAAAACAATATGGAGTTTCCTCAAAAAACTAAAAGTAGAACTACTTTATTATCCAGCAATTTCAATTCTGAGTATATATCCAAAGGAAATGAAATCAGGATCTCAGAGTCAGGATCTCAAAGAGACAGCTGCACTCCCATGTTCATTTCATTATAAATGTTCAAATCATTATAAATATTATTTATAATATCCAAACAAGGGACAATATGGAAACAACCTAATTATTCATTAACAGATGGCTAGAAACTATGGTATTACAAAAATTATAAAGTTTCAACTATGTAAAGTAAATAAGTTATTGAGTTTTATTGTCCCACATAATGCCTATGATTAACAACACTATATTGCATACTAAAATGTGTTAATAATGTAGATCTTATGTTAATTGCTTAGTACAAAAGGAAAATTACTGGCAAAAGGAAAATTTGGGGGGTAATGGATATGTTTATAACATTGTTAATGATGGTTTTATGGGTGTGTACTTGTGTACAAATAAAATGTTGTATTCATCAAGTATTTAAAACTTTTTGTATGTCAATAAAAGTGGTTTTTAAAAAAGAAAGAATTTAGGAGGCCAATGCGGGCGGATCATGAGGTCAGGAGATCAAGACTATCCTGGCTAACATGGTGAAACCCTGTCTCTCCTAAAAATACAAAAAATTAGCTGGGCGTGGTGGCAGGTGCCTGTAGTCCCTCTGTAGTTCCAGAAACTCAGGAGGCTGAGGCAGGAGAATGGTGTGAACCCAGGAGGTGGAGCTTGCAGGGAGGAGAGGGAGGAGGACTGCAGGGCAGGGAGGGCAACAGTGAAAGAGTCCATCTCGAAGGAAGGAAGGAAGGAAGGAAGGAAGGAAGGAAGGAAGGAAGGAAGGAAGGAAGGAAGGAAAAGAAAGAAAAGAAAGAAAAGAAAGAAAAGAAAGAAAAGAAAGAAAAGAAAGAAAGAAAACTGGACACTCCAGAATGGGTCTTCTTTATAAGACTTGAAAACACATGAAGTGATGATGTTCCAGAAGCCCTGGGGGACATTGTTTACAAAGATGTTAAGTAAGATTCTGGTGAGAAGGTTCCTGGGAATTTCTAAGAGCTCTGAAAATTGTAATGTTGGGCTACAGATGGGCTATCTGGTAGCAAAGGGGAAGATTGGATAGATAAGTGATAGATACATACATACATACATATATACACAGATACATAGATAAGAGGAAAAGAAAGACAGTAAGAATAGACGAGTAGAATGTCCAGGGTTTAACTTAATTACCCCCCCTAAAAAGTCACAATCTCAGTTTCCAGATTTGAATCTATTTTCCGACTAAGGATTCACTAACTAACAAGTCACATCTTCAAGAGGAAGAATCTTACAACACCACAAAAAATAATTACAGTAATATTTTCTCCAAGTCTTCGCTAAAGAGACACAAGTCCAAACGTTAGTGAAACCACATCTTTTGAGGGTTACTTGATACAGGGATAGAGCTTGTGCTGAAATCTAGGGACCTGAATTTTCATCTTTCACCCCCCATTACAGTTTGGATCCCTGACAAGCAGGTAATAAGTCCAATGGTAGGCTAGGTCTTTTTCACAATGAATCTGTTGACCCTATCGATACAATAAATTCATTCCCCAAATTTATATTCAGAAAAGCATGCTTAAAAGTTTTCCAAATCCATCATATCGGTTCCTTGACCTAGTAGCAGCTATTGTAGCAGGAAAGGCCAAAGTCAAGTCCTGAAAGGGTTCCTAAAGGAAATGACAAGAGATTCATTCACCCATTCTATACAACTTTACCGTTTTACTGCATGGATCACACAACAGACTAAAGGATTATGTACTGTCTTGTTTTCTCACTATTTTTTTCATTATGCCATATGTGCATGTAGACTTATTTTCCTATCATAAATTACCCCATTCCTTATTTTCAACCTTAATTGCCATACTCTGCAGTCTCAACCTAACATGCCAGTCTCTATCAGTATATCTGATAAATATCTCCTATAGTTATTTCACCTCAAGGTTCTAACAGTTTTATCAATGAAATGTTGCTCGTACTTATTTTTACCCATTCCTATTGGCAATGTTTTAATTTAGCTCTTTATTACGTTTCACTTGATTAGTAAAACTGCTCTATTCTTGCTTCTTTTACTCTCTTATTCATCCTTTATTATATTCAGAATTATCTTTCTAAAACACAGGTGATTTTTTCTACATTTACAAACTTTCAAGAACTTCTCGCTGCCCGCAGTATAAAGTATAAACACTTTATGAATTCAAAGCCCTTTAGAACCTGGCTTCGGTATAAATTTCCGATTTTATCTCCCACTACTTCTTCCCATTCACCGTAATTGCTATGTTCTAGTTTCATTTATCATTGTTCAAAATACATTTTTTCTATATCCCTTTTTGTCTTAGTAAATCATATACAAACTTTAACCTCCAAAGTTCTAATACTATCTCCAATTGAAAGCATTTCTATTTCACTCTCTTTTCCCTTTTACTCTGCCTCTGCTTCCCCAACCCCATCGGTTCCTGCTCTTTTCACAACATACCTGCACATAAGAGAACATCAAATTGAATTGATTTGGTAAAGTGATTATGAGTACAGTGTGTGCAGTTAGACAGATCTTAGTAATTCTTTTTGTACCACTTACATTTGAGTGACCTTTAGGAGGTCTCCAGCCTCTGTGCCTGTTCATTTTCTCATGATCAAAATTGAGGTTAAAATACGGTCTTAGTCCACTTGTGTTGCTATAAAGAAATACCTGAGACCAGGCAATTTATGAAGGAAAGAGTTGTATTTGCCTCACAGTTCTACAGACTTTACAAGAATTATAGTGCTGGCATCTGTTGGGCTTCTGGTGAGGTCCTCAGGCTGCTTACTCATGGCAAAAGACAAAAGGGAGCTGGTGAGTGCAGAGATCACGTGGTGAGAGAGGAAGCAAGAGAGAGGAGAGAGGGGTGACAGGCTCTTTTAAACAACCAGCTCTCATGGCAAATAATAGAGTGAAAACTCACTCATTGTCACAAGATGGCACCAAATCATTCATGAGGGACTTTGGGTTCACCCCCCCCTAGTCCTCATGACCCAAACACCTTCCATTAGGCTCCACCTTCAACACTGGGGATAAAATTTTGACATGAGATTTTGGGAAGAAAAACATTCAAACTATAGTATTCTGGTCCTGGGCCCCCAAATCTCATAACCTTCTCACATACACAATACAATCATTCCATCCTGAGAGTCTCTAAATGTTAAAAAAAAAAAAAAAAAAGGTCCATCATTAACTCAAAAGTCCAAAGTTTCATCTGAGACCCAAAGTAAGTTCCTTATGGATATAACCCTGCGAGATCAAAAACAAATAATTTGCTTCCAAGGTACAGTTGCTGTCCAGGTGTTGGGCAAACATTATCATTCCAAAAGGGAGAAATAGGAGGAACATGCCAAAAGGAAGGGGTAACAGGTCCCATGCAAATCTGAAACTCGGTGGGACAGACATTCAATCTTGAGGCTCCAAAATAATCTTTGACTCCATGTCCCACACCCTGGTCACATTGGTGGGAGTGTGGCATCCTCAGGCCTTAGGCTGCCCTCCCCCTATGGCTTTACTGGGTGCAGCCCATGTGGCTGCTTTCACAGGTTGAAATCTGGAGCCTGCAGTTTTTCAGTAGTCTGCCAGTGGCTCTGTAATTCTGGTTCTCGAGAGCGGTGGTCCTGCTCCCACAGCTCCACTGGGCACTGCCCTGGGGGGTACTCTCTGGGGTGGCTTCATTCCTGGGACATGGCTGCACTCCCAGGCCTTTCAATACATCCTCTGAAATCTAGGTGGAAGGCACAAAGCCTCCACTACTCTTGCATTCCAGGTGCCTGCAGACTTTACGTAAAAGCTACCAAAGCCTAAGGCATGTGCCCTCTGGAGTGCAAGTCATTACCTAGGGCTGTTTGAGCTGCAGCTGAAGCCAGAGTTGATGGAACACAGGGAGCCTCATCCTGAGGTAGTGCAGGGATATAGAGCCTCATCCTGAGGTGGTGAAGGACAGTGAATCCTGTCCTCCTAGGCCTCTCTCTGCCTGTGATGGGAGGGGCAGCCTCAAAGATTTCTGAAATGCCTTCGGGGCATTTGCCACATTGTCTTTACTATTAGAATCTGGCTCTCTTTCATCTGTGCTAACAAGTGGTTGCATCACAGCACCCCGGGATTTCTCTCCTGAAAATGCTTTTTTCTTCTCTACCACGTGACCTGACTGCAAATTTTCTACATTTTTCTTCTCTTCTTCATTTTAGTCATAATTTCCACCTTTAGAGTATTTAATTGCTGCCATATCCGATTGTAAGCTGTTAAAAGCAGCTACACAACTTCTGGAAGGCTTTGAGGTTTAGAAATTTGTCAGATGCCCTAGGTTCATCACTCTTAAGTTCAGTCATCCATAAAGCGCAGGGAATGGTCAAAATGCAGTCAAATTCTTTGCTATGGGGTAATATGGGTGATATTGGGTCCAGTTGCTAAAAGATTTTCATTTCCCATTTGAGATTTTGTCAGCCTGACCGTTACTGTCTATATTTCTATCAGCATTTTGGTCACAACCACTTAGCCAGTATCTAAGAAGTTCCAAACTTTCATCTTTCTGTCTTCCTCTGGGGCCCCAACTCTTCCAACCTCTGCCCACTACCCAGTTCAAAAACCACTTGCACATTTTCATGTATCTTTACAGCAACACCCATGCCTCAAGACCAATGTTCATGTGTGTTGCTATAAAGGAATATCTTTAGCTGGAAAAATTTTAAAGAAAGGAGGTTTAATTGGCTCATGTTTCTGCAGGCTGTACAGGAAGCACGATGCTGGCACCTGCTGTACTTCTGCTGAGGTCCTCAGGCTGCTTATACTCATAGCAAAAGTTAAGGTGAGTTGGTGTGCAGAGATCATATGGTGAGAGAGGTTGCAAGAGAGAGGGGAGAGAGGTGGGAGGCTCTTTTTAACAGCCAGCTCTCGTGGGAAATAATAGAGAACTCACTCACTGTCTCAAGGATGACACCAAGCCATTCATGAGGGATCCACTCCCACGACCCAAATACTCCCCAACTAGGTTCCATCTCCAACATCGAGGATTTAATTTTAACATGAGGTCTGGGGGACAGACAAGCAAACTATAGCAAATATATTCCCCTCATATGATTATTCCGAAGATGTCATGACATAATAGACATGAAGTAGTATGCCTCAATACACAGTAATTGTAGCTTTTTTGTTACTGTGTTCCTATATTTTATGCACATATATTTAATATTCATGTTTATGTATTTATGCATAGACATATATGCAGATAGTATTTATCTGCTTAACTGTGGCCTGTTTTGAAGTTTCATATTTCACTCTTATTACCTCAATTTCTTGCAAAATGCTTGGAACAAAGAGGAACTCAATAGATATTTGGCAAAACAATACAGTTGTAAATACCTCACATAATTTTTAAGTTATACTAGGTGTTCAGTAAAGAATAGTTAGCTTGATGGCATATATATTAACCACACATGTGAATAAGATTTAATTCACCGAAGTTACACACAGTGAAATTGAGAAAGGGCCACCATATGCCCAAACACTGACATTGAACAAAATGAAAAGAACATGAAAATAGAGCCCCTGCTCACTCAGAAATGATGAATACAGTATACTGCTACAGAAGTATGGGATCATGGCATTGATATATACACTATTAAGAAGTACAAGAAGTATAAAGGAGCTATATTAACGTAATTATAATGAAAAGGGAGCATAAGACTTTTCTTGAAATATGTCTGTAATTTTAAGGGCTTGCTCTTATGCAAGCCCTTAAATAGCCTTTGGAAAATATCTTATGCAAGATATCTTATGCAAGATATTTTCCAAAACTTAGAAACAAATAGAAAAAAAATGTTTAATTTTAATTGCAAATCTACCCCCAGATATAAGTGGTAGGGATAAACATTTAAGAAATACTTTTAAGTTTACTGAAGTAGTAACAAGAATGCTTTCCAATTACAGTAACAAATAAATATATAACCTGAAAACCTTAGCAGTAACTCTTCAATGGAAAGAGGAGACTTCATATCAGCAGGCTTGGTCTGTGAGTGCATCAACATGAGGCTTCTCCTTTGAAAGTCTCTCCTGCTTAATATTTATATCATGAGAACCTCATGAGTGTTGCTGGGACATTCTCCCTCTCGTTCTCTTAACACTTTTGTAAATTGTCTAGTTTGTCCTCTGATGCCACATTTCTCCTTACTTTCAGTAAATTTTGCTTAAGTAGAAGCATTTTTGGGTCCAATGTAACCAGCATTGTTGAAGTAGCATTTGTCTGATTAAAGTACACTTTCACATTTTGTAAAAGATGGTACAAAATTTCTTTTTACATCAAGTCACCCAGACATTGCTGCTTTTAAACAATGGGTAAATGTGCATCCATAAATGTGATACTGAAAGATGTTAACACTGAAAAATCCACTTGCGTGATTGAGGAAACACCCTAAATTGGTAATAACGCACATATATTTTCAAATTTATTCTGTTAGAAATTCTTTATGTTAAGCATAGCCCCAAAGGTATTGAATTACGGAGTCATTATAATGGTGACAGATGTTACCCCCCCCGCCCCCTCCCCTACATGCACACAAACTTGTATCTGTATATATTGCCCTTTCAGTCACATTTTAAATTTAAATAGTGTATTATTGGTTGGTTTTTGAAATTTTCATTTTAAATCAATGTGTGAAAAGGTTTTAATAATTAGGACTATTTAAAAACAAACCTCTTATCAAACATATGGAAATTTCTAGTTGGGCTGAACCAACACTATATTAGGGTCCAAGAGATTACCATCAGCAAGCTTCTGGCTTAAAAAGTTCACCCTGATCAGAATGGTAGTAAATGCTTGTTGAGAAGAGAGATCCAGAAAAAATAATTGATTTACTTATTCACATTACTTCCAAGATTCAAAGAAATGAGTGTAATTAAAACTCGTAATGATTTATTGCAGGAGGTTATAAAATTTTGTCAGCAGAGTCATGTAAATTTAGGACAGCATTGTAGAGTCACTCCCTCCTCCCACCAGATCTTTGATAATAGCATTATTATATGCCAGGCACTATTCTAAACATCTCTCCTTCTCTTTATGAATGCATCTATATATTCATATGCACACATATACACATGTATGTGTATACATTATAAATATACTATATATAATCTATATATATATATAACCTTACTAAACTTTTTGAAATTTTTCTATGCTCGGTAATCTTTTAACAGAAGAAGAAATGGAGCCTAGAGAGATTAGGTAAATTGCTGCAAGTACCAGAGTTGGTAAGTGGTATTACTGTGTTCGAAGTCAGCCAGATTGACTCAGAGGCTTTAGTCTTACCACTACTCAGCTGCTAATGGTAGAATTAGTTAAAAAGAAATAGCATTCTGCTTTTCAAAGGCAGATTTTAACAAATCATAAAAATGTAATCAGAGCAGGTAACTGCTCCCAGGAGGGGTAAAACAGAGCAAAACTCATCTCTCCTTAATAATGGAGAGGAGGTTAACAGATCACAGCAAACAATGGACAAAAATTGTACTTGGAGGATTATAAGTGTATTAGTTTGTTTTACACACTGCTATAAAGAACTACCTGAGACTGCGTAATTCATAAAGGAAAGAGGTTTAGTTGACTCACGGTTCGGCATGGCTGGGGAGGCCTTCGGAAACTTACAATCATGGAGGAAGGCGAAGCAGAAGAGACACCTTCTTCACCAGGCAGCAGGAAGAAGTGCGGAGTGAGGGGAAAGAGCCCCTTATAAAACTATCAGATCTCACGAGAACTCACTCACTATCACAAGAACAGTCTCGGGGAAACCACCCCCGCGATTCGATTACTTCCACCTGGTCTCTCCCTTGACACGTGGGGATTATACTTCAAGATGAGATTTGGGTGGAGACACAAAGCCTAACTATATCATTAAGTTGTTTTTTTCTCTACAGAAAACACGTGCTTATTTACAGGAACAGTGGGTTTATGTTCACAGGTAACACGAATTTCTGGGGACAACTGCAGAGGAATTAGAGTGCCCGCATTCATTCTTCAGCAAGAGTCCCTATGGAGAACATTAAAGGATGTTTACTAAATCCTAAAGAAGTGCTAGAATTTTCAAATCTAGGAAGAAATGAAACAGGAAAAAATACTGTGAGGGGATAAGAACATTTTTAAGGGGTTTGGAGTGGTTTACAGATTGATACTCTTAAGAAAGATTGCACTACCTTAGGAGGAGCCAGAGGGGGAAAAAAAGTGTCAGATTCTAATTGAATACACACAGGAAACTGCTCCTTGCAAAAGTCTACATTTCCCTTTATTTACAGCAAAGCCTAGATGATTTGGTCAAGCAGAGGCAGGTGGGCAAGCATGCCACTGCATCTCCTTGTGAGCTGCAGCAAAAAGTGCTGGGAAGGTGCTCGCTCTTGTCAGTGGATTAGGGCGTGGCATCAATCATCTTCAGATGTAAACCCTATTCCGTGGGATGTGTTACAGAAATCCCAGGCTCACTAAAATCAGTAATTCAAAACTTTTTCATTGCTGCCTAACCCTACCTTACCCATACTCAATATAGCTAACAGTGATCCCCCTTATACCATGAAAAAGAGTGTACTGGTTACTACTGTTTCATTTTTTAAAATAATGTTCTCATGTGCCGTAAGTTTTCATGTGTTTGGAGTGTTCAGGTGAATTATGTTTACACAATCTAGCAATCTCTCAAAGTCTCATTTAGCTGTGTGTTTCCAGTACAATCCATTGCTTTGTCCAGTATTGTCAGACCAATCAAAATCAGAAGTTGTCATCCCATGCTCTCAATAACTCTTTATCATGGCATTGTTGGTTAATTTAGCATACTGAAGTGATTGTCCTTTTCCAAATAATAATTCCGAAACACTTTTCATTTCACACTAAATTAATAATTTTAGTTTAATTATATATTGATGTTCGGAGAAGTAATCAAGTGGAGTATTACAGGCTGAAAAAAATCACAATAAAAGGAAAGAGGAAACTGTCCCCAAAGTGCTTCCCAATAGAGAATTCTATATTTAGAAAGAATTAAAGAAAGAATTCTAAATAAAGAAGCTATTTCTTCATATCTATAAAATATTATCTTGTAGCAAGGATAACTTTTATGAGAGGAATTAAAAATAAAGAAATTAGTAGCATACATCATTCTCAGTATTTTATTTATATGTATGTGTGTATTTTGTGGGGAATTGAGAAAGGGGAAAGCAAGACAGAATAGAGAACGAACTGTTTCATAGCACTGAATTTTCAACACTATAAGACTAAACAAATCACACTTATTTGTATTACAAGTATTTTAACCAAATAAGTTATTAGATTATCAGCTAAGCAATTGTCCCTTTTAACACTAGTTTGTCTTTCTACTAAAAGCAGGCAGAAGCTTTTTCAGCAGACAAATTAATATCCATGTTACAGAGTTCATATGCAGAGTTATCAGTGTTATGCTTAACTCAAAAATCAACCCACTACCTATAGTATAATTAAAAATTAAATATATCTTAATTATAGCACTAACTAGTAAGATACCGACAGTCATAATTACATACTGAAATTCTCTAGGCTCCGTTAATTCCAAAATTAAGATATTTCAAAGAAATGTGGCAAAAAAAATGTCATATTACTATGTAGTTTATTAATAAGAATGTTTCTATCCACTATTTTTCATGCTGTATTAACATGTGATATTTAACAATACCATTTGACAGCTTTACAGGAAACTGCTCTTCTTAAAATTGGTCTACACAAGTTCTATTGTTCTCACTATGTACATTTTTTTATTCTTAAACTTTTTTCACTTAAGAAAGCTAATTTAACTCAGAATACATATAATGTGCTGGCATTTCGTTTGTTTGGACTGCATCGCTTTGTCAAACTTAGGTAAAGATAGTTAAGAGAAAGATTCTGAATAATGGCTGCACTGAATTTTTTGATTATAAACAAAGGAAGAATTATTTAAAAGATGCAATCTCTTTTTCTTCCAAAAGTGAATATCTAATAGTGAACCTTGAAAGATGAATTATGCTAATGATACTTAGAATGGTCTTACTAATTTCATTAGTATAGATTAAGGCTCTAATTGATATTTAAAATGATAGCATAATTGTGTGCTACTCTGTAGAAACTAATTTATTTTTGTGCATATATCTGTATCTATTGCTGTGTTTATAAGTACATATGCATATACAGATAGATTGAAATAGCTGTAAGTGCTTTAAAATATATTAGAGGATTATCACAAAGCTTTGAGTTTTCAATGTTGTTTATACTGAACACCTGACCATTTCTCATTTGCCATCATTAGCTGAGTACAGCTTTTGACCTTAAAAGGGTAGCATTTACATAGGAAAGCTCATCTTACCAGAATGCATCACGATATTCCCCTAAAGGAATAATACATATTGCAAATTACTAGAAAAAGGTCATTATTGTATTAAGTTAAATACTGCTTTAAAAAAAAATCAGATAGGTATTAACTTCTGAGAGAGAAAACTTCAAAAATTATATGTTTCAAGCTTTTCCTAATCTACATAAGACTGCTTTAGAGCCCATTAAAATTTGAAAGTTTTATTTGCAAGAGTTTAATAATGTTGCATATTTTTAGGGATACATGTGCAGTACCAGGCATTCATCATGAACCTAGTGAGTTACCTGCAAAGAACCACAGAATCCTTTTAGAAAAATCTAGTAGATTATTAATTTTTAAATAGGTTTTGAAACCATCTTTATTTAAGGTATTATAATCAAATATCATTGCTATATTGTCTAAAATAATGAGAGACAAGCATCACCAGGCTGCAGTAAAATCATAAAATGTGGACAATTGTGATTTCATCTAATAATACTTTCTAATTTCCAATAAATATTCTATAATCACTGTATAGACCCTTACAGCTAAAATTATATTTTTCAAGTTTTGTTTGTTAGTTTGGTGATTTTGCAATTTATTGGTGTAAAAATGCAGCAGATTCAAATTTCTTATTTATATATGCAGTAAATATTTGATAGCCTTTTCAATAATATAATGCACTCAAAAGATTTCATAGTTGAATAACAAATTTTCAAATTGCATAAAAATGTAGAACGTTTGCTTAAGGAAAAACAAAGACCTTTTAAAGGAGGCTGATATTAATGGAATAGTAGAAAAAGGAATTGTAAGATTTATTTTTTTATTTTAAATCTTAAACTGAATTAAAGGCACTAACCAATGAGCAGTGATTTTAATGAATGTACACTATCTTTAAATATAAATTTTATTATTCACTTTCAACCATTCCACAAATATTTATTGAGCACCTTCCGTGTGTGATAATCAAAGCCAGGGATTGGGAATGAGTGGCACAAGCATCAAGAAACTCATGATTGAAAGGAGGAATTGACTAAAGAAGCATATTATTATGAATGTATGTGTTAAGGGTCTTAATACTGAGATGCACTCAGTGTAGAGTATTTACCACAGAGAGAATTGCAATAATTTTCAGTGATTTGTGCTGCAGTGAATCCACTGTCAAAAGTAAAAGAGTCTTTTTATTTTAGTGCCTAGCAAAATAAGAAGTTGATAATAAAACAAAGTCACCAGTATACTTTACACTTCTAGCTTTCAGCTAGAAAAAAAGAAAAAAATCATTCAAGATTTAGACAGCAGTTTGTCCTTTGATTCTAAACTCGATGACTTTTCAAGTGGAATGGTGATATAAATATTAGAGGAATTTGAGATAATCATTAGATTTCATCTAATAATACTTTCTAGTTTCTAATAAATTAGAAAGAAAGTCATTCCACTGTTATTTTTGAGAAAAGCAACTAATTATTTGGGTAGTTCTAAGTCCATTTAGTGTTAACTATATAGAGCTGTGAAGCTGAGAATCTCTCTGTATCACGTACACAGATACCACACACCTAACCCTTCCTAGCTCATGTCTCTTTGTTTTCTTCTGCCTTATATTAATGTCATTTTATTGTTTATTGTTTTATGGTGTTTTGCATGATCCTTAAATAAGCAATATGAATATCTGGGTTGCATTTTATTTTTAATAAATATATGTATTAGGATAATATTAATTTTGAGATAAATAAAATCGTGCTTCCAAAACAGAAGAAAAATATTTATTACAAAAAATTGCTCACATGAGTAGATGAGGTCCTATCTACTCAATCCTCACAGCCATTCCTGCATATGTTTATCACATTTGATTTGCAGCCAGTGATCTCAAACACCTTCAATCAATAGACATGTTACCAGACACAAACAAATCTAAATATTACATGAGCTTTTGCATAGATATATAAAGTGCACAATTCTGAGATTCACTTTGGTTTTCTCATCACTTAGTAACATCTATAGTTTACAGCATTCTAAAAAATTTGTGTTATAGAAGTAATTTTGTTCATGTCTTTGACTTATATCCTTCATTGAGTTTGACTTCTATGATTTTCCAGATCTGTGACTCTTAGGCTATTATTTTCATCTTTTAAAGTATGTTCATGGTTTGGGCTGCCTATATATCTATGATTCAGCTGTGATCTGCATGACTGAAACTGAAATCTTTTTGGTGTGTCTGCATGTGCTACGATGTAGGCAAATAAACAGAGCTACTCACAAACACCAAAAAGTCAATGTAAGTGTAGTGCCTTGACTTGCAGACTCAGCTTCTCATTTAGACATTAGCAGATGGATAGCAATTCTTTAACATCAGATGAGACAGGTCGATTCAAGCGTATGAAAAGTCACCTTGCTAGGTCTGCTTTGCCAGAGAAGATACGTAGTTACAGATTCCACCAGTTGTCTTCAAATTATTATTCACCTCATTAGCATTTACTTGGCACATGCAATCAGCTAAACATAGTACTTAGCACTTGCCTCAAACAGTTTTAGGTTTGTAAGACAAAAGAATTCTAGCAGAAACTAGTATTATAAAATTCCTCATTTTTTGTCATTTTATATGGCAGAGAGTATGGCATGAAAAGTATATATACATTCTTTGCTAAATATATGTACATATATCTATATATATTTGTCTATATCTATCTCTATATATAGATATAGAGACAGTGTGTGTGAGAGAGAGTGAGTGCAAATGTATGGAGACTGAGATTATTCTCAGTTCCAAGAGCAACAAACAAGTGCAAAACAATTTTACCGGTTCTCTCAACTCATTTCTTCTCTGATGTTCCACTCCCTCCACAACAAGCTGAAATAAAAAAACTGACATAAGTGAATAGAAGACTGCCAGTATTAGAAATCCTGGTAAAATCAATTCCTTTCTATCATCACTAATATCCAGAGAAGTGTTATATAGCTCCAGAAAAAAGTAGTGTAAATAGAATAAGGACTGAAAGTGAAAAAGTACACATTATTTCACCTCGGCTTGGATGCTTAGGTGTTCCTACCCCTCTCTGTGCAAACTCATGACACTATTCAACTGTATAAGGCTCTCAATTCTATTCAGTGCAATAGGAACAGGTGTACACTACAAAATATAAAATTATTCTTCAAATTCTATTATTGGCATGCTAGCACCTTCTAAAATCAAATATATGGCCATTAACCTTTGTTCTGGTGCTTTTCTTTTCTTATTTCACATGTTATATACACATGTCCTAACTAAAATATACCCTAATGAACAACATTCTTATTGTTTACTGCAATAAAAAATTGAAGTCCTTTACAGCTTTGACACAAAATTGCATTTCTTAATGTGAGTACTGAGTGTTCATCTGCTAAAATTTTATTTTTTTTAATGTCCACTTTTGGTGTAGACATTTCTACTTAAAACAGGCATTTTCTAAGGAAAAAAAAAGCGAAACTGTCATGTTTTTAATTGCATCAGGAAATGTTATAGTTGTCACTAGTCTTAAAAATGAATATGTTACTGATGGTCACAAGATATACTATAGAAAGATGATATTAAGTGAATTAGCATGTAAATTACACAATATATGCACTATCCATATGATATGTAATATAATAGATAAAATATGCATTAAATATAAAGTGTATATATATGCAAATAAAAGTACAAAATACTATTTTTAAGGTAATATCTGTATGACTTCAGCTTGGAAAGAGGGCAGTGCTTTTGCCTTATTTCCTCCCTAATGTAACTTTTGCTGAAACCATCCTTAATATATCCATGTTCCTGACAAGAACCTCAACATTAGTGGTGGCAAATGTATGTAGGAGTGTGACAAACTTTACATTTATTTGTTTGGAGCCAAACTAAAGATATGATAAAAATACTGCTAAAAATGCTTACGATGTACTTAAGTAATTATTGTGTACTCTATGAATATGTGGTAATACAATAGCTTTAATAACATATTTGCTGTCTAAAGACATTTTTGTTTCGTTCTGTGTAATAACAGTTAAAAAGTCAATAGAGATAATCATATACTTCAGAAAGAAGATATCTTTTCAGAATAGATTATTTCTGAAAAAGAAGAAAGTCCTTAAGCATTTTCAGCCTACATGTCAGTTTCAAACAAAAAAAAAAAAAGAAGAAAACACAAATGAAATCACCTGTAGATTACCTTGAAGCAATTTATACCAGTCATTCCTCAAGATTTACAGGGGATTGGTTCCAAGACACTGTCTACCCCCATCACAAAAGTAGAAAATGTTCAGGTCCTGCAGATGAGCTAAGGAGAGTCAACTGTACATGGCAATCTTCTTTTTTCCTGACTCTTTTTTTTTGTGAACTTATTATTTACTTACTAAATTGTATTTTTAACCCTCAAATTAATATTTGCAGCACAGTCAACCATAGCCTGTGCAGACTGGTGAGAAATATGACGCACCTGACTTGTACATCCCTAGCTGAGATCTAACAAGACAACACTTTGCTTCTTGTTTCAGCTACCTATCATACTATAAATAAGTGTCCTTTTTTGCAATGTATTTAATGTCAGTGTTTTTGCACTTTTATGGTTATTAGTGATTTAGATGTTTATAATAGACCCCAAGCATAGTGATGAAGCGTTGTCTAATGTTCCTAAACACAAGAAGGCTATGAGCGTTTTATTATATGTGATTCCTGTTGTCCATGAATTCAATGGCAGTGAATCAACAATATATATTAAAGTTTTTAAAACAGAAACACGCATAAAACAAGGTTATATACTGATCAGTTGAGGTAAAGCTTTGACCAAAAGCTATTAGGAACCTAGCTCTGTATTTCTCCTAGGAGCAATTGTTCAATATATTCTCATCAGTGTTTGTGGCAGATTGTAGAGCATAAATGCCAAGAATAATAAGAGTTGGCTGTAATTTAATTTTAATTCTTTCTACTAATTCCATGGGACACAGTAACCTCTTTCCCACAATGATAGCGTGTGTCCATTTTAAACTCAAGTTAGTCTTAAACTCTGAAAACATCGCGGTGGCGTAGAACAAAGATACAATTTAGGTAGTGATGTAATGACAGTATACACATTTATATAGTCTCCCAATAATGGCAAAATATTCAACCAATATTTTTCAAGTACTGACATGTGCCAAGCACTTTATTAAACACTGTATTAAGCCAAAATATAAATGATCTTTTTCTCTACAAGCTTAAGTGTTTGACTTAATCTTGAATAAGTTATAGGCATCAGTCAAATAATCACACAAATACATTGAAAAATTCTACTGAATTTCATGATAATGAATAGATGCACATAGCTGTGTAAATGTTTATATTGTGTTGAAAGAGAAGCCTGAGGAGTCTTTCCTGAGGATGTGAACTGGGCTGAAGTGTGGAGAAAGGAGTAAAAATGGGAGTTCACTAAAGGAAGAGAAGAGAACTCCAGACAGAGGCAGAGACGTGGAGAAGCACTGGGTCAGGGTAAAGTGTGCATGGTGAACATCAAAGGGTGAAAAAAGAATGCTGTGGCTGGAGTTAAAGTGGCTTGGAGGAGCATGGTACATAAAGGGCCCGGAGAAGAACACAGAAGTAAATTTAAGCTTGTAAGGTCTTCAGGCAATTTAAGAAATGCATTTATTTCAGAAGCCATAGGAAGGCTTGGAAGGTTTGAATGAGAAAGATGGAATTATTAGACTTACATTTTAGATAGATAGCATATATCACAGGGTGAGGAATGGATTGGATAAGTGGCAGTGTAGATTAGGTCAATTAGTTTAAAGGCTATTAACAATGGATCATAGAAGAAATGATCTATTCTGGGAAAGGGTGAGTGCTGGTGGAGATGGAAAGTGGACAAATTTGAAGGATATTCAAACACATGATTACAGTAGCTGTTCTGTAACACAATTATCACAATTCTGTAGTTGAAGACAGTGAAGCTAAAGAGGTTAAATGATTATTCTGAGGAGACAGAGCAAGAATAAGCAAAAGAGTAAGGATTACAATCCATTTGTTGTGACTCCAAATTCATTGCAAATTGATTCAAAGGTACCATATCCCTTCAGGGACGATTCCAAAATGAGAAAACTAATGTGAAAACATAATTCTAATCTCACCCTCCTACTCCAACAAGACTCAATTAAAAACTCAAGATTCAAATGCTCCTTTATGTGATAGGGAAAGACTTGTTAGACCTGTAGCTGGTTATTCTTTTTCTTTCCCTCATTTTTTTTTCGTTAAAAACATCAACCTTCATTTTAGTGTCTGAGGGTACACATGTGGGTTTGTTGCATACCTATATTGCATGACACTGAGATTTGGGGTACGAATGATCCCATCACCCAGGTATGGAGCATAATATCCAACAGGCTGTTTTTTTCAGTCCTTTCTCCAATCCTTCTCTCTATGTTCAAGTAGTTCTCATTGCCTGTTGTTTCTATTTTCGTGTTCATGTGTACTCCCACATGTAGCTCACACTTCCAAGCCACAACATGCAACATTTGGTTTTCTTTTCCTGCATTAATTTGCTTAGGATAAATAGACAGGTTCTCAACAAATGTCATCAGGGAAAGGTAAAAAACAACATCATGTCATGAGGAAAAGCACATGAAGAGAAAAAAACGGGCTTTTAACTAATTCATGTATGTAAAATTTTAGAAAGATAAAGAGTTTAATTTATATATTTATTTATTTATTTATTTTGTGAAACAGAGTCTTGCTGTTGTTGTCCGGGCTGGAGTGCAATGGTGCAGTCTCAGCTCACTGCAACCTCCACCTCCCAGGTTCAAGCGATTCTTCTGCCTCAGCCTCCAGAGTAGCTGGGATTACTGGTGCCTGCTACCATGTCCAGCTAATTTTTTGTGTTTGTAGTAGAGACGGGGTTTTACTATGCTGGCCAGACTGGTCTCAAACTCCTGACCTTGTGATCCACCCGCCTAGGCCTCCCAAAGTGCTGAGATTACAGGCGTGAGCCACTACACTGGGCCATGAGTTTATTTATATATTTTTTTGAGGGGACAGATAATTTCAGATATACTTTTATTCAACTTTTGCTTTAGACTTTATTTGGAAATACATTGAGACTTTCAGAAAAAATTGCAAGTATAGTACAGAGTCCCCCTATACCCACCACGTAGCATCATCTATTGTTAATATCTTGCAATATCTAGTCAAACCTATAATATCTTGAATTGTACAAACCAAAAAATTAACAATGGAACAATACTATCCCTAAAATGCAGATATTGTTTAGATTTCCCGAACGTTGCACCAATGTCAGGATTTAATCTATGATCCCACATTGTATTTAATTTAATTGCTGTGCCTTCTTCATCTTCTCCACTCTATCATAGACCCTCATGGAAAACTTCTTTCTCATATCCTTCTTACTTTTGGAAAGAAATATTTAGGTATTTCGTAGGATATCTCTTAATATGGGTTTGCTTGATGTTTTCTCATGATTCAATTGAGGCTATGAATTTTGGAGAAGCCTACCACAGAGATGATATTTTTTTTCTTATCAGGTCAAATTGGGGGTACATGAGAGGAAAATGTCTCATTACTGCTAATGTTAACCATTTAAGGTGGCATCTGCCAGGTTTCTCTGCTGTGAAGTAAAATTTTTCCCCTTTCCATATTATATACGCATTGCATGACTCCTACATCCAGTCCACATTCAAAGAAAGAGGAATTAAGTTTCACTTCTTGAGAAAAAATGAAAGAATATGTAGGCCTGTATTAAAATCACAAGAGTAATTAATAGACATTTTGGAAGAGATAATTAGAGGCTTTACAAATATCCCATTTCTCTTTCAACTTTTGCCCACTAATGTCAGTATTCAGTAGTGGATCTGGCCTGAGACATTTAGTGCTGTGGTATTCTAAAGGTGATTTTCCATTTTCCTCAGTCCTTCATTTATTAATTATAATTATATAAGGAAAATATTTTGTAAGATATTTTTTTTCCTGTGTGATATGTTGTGTAAAATTTGTATCATTATGTGTTACTCCTTCAAACAAGCATTTAAAAATGTGCAACTATTGTTTTCAGGACTTTGCTAACGGAATTGATGCAGCCAACCCATATTAAAGATGATGCTGAAAAACCAAGGTGCTAGTATATGAAGACTAGCAGGCTCTTCAGACTAAACGAGTCAAGGGCTTTTGGTGGAAATGCCATGTTCTAATTTGCTTCCATCAGACAGTCTGGAAAACAACAACAACTACTACTCCTACAACAAAAAAAAATGTGTCTTGGATAGTCAGGTGTTCAGCTACCATTGCTTCAGCGTAGAGTGGCAAACATACTAACAAGGGATCAAGGGATGAATTGTCCAGGACTTTGCCTTCTCATATTTGTTGCCATTGCACTGTGAAGGGGCACTGTGTGACCAAAATACACTTGTGAAAAAGCATTGAAATGGTATTTACTTCTAGAGAATTACCATGTCTTCTAGGAAAAATTTTAGTAAACTCTACCTCTTTAATGAAGGCAATAAAATTATCAGGAGCAACAAAAAAAAGTTAAATGCCCAATCCAGATGGAAAAGAAGTGAAATTGGAAGAAAGTATGTTGTTAGTAAAAGCAAACAGACACACACACACACACACACTCACACACACATCACATCACATCTATTAATGCATATAATTTTAGGTTTTACTTTTTGAGAAAATGTTTTCTCTACCTCCACTCTTAAGTTATGTAATGGTTTTGCTTTTCTCAGACGATGATGTTTTAATATGAATATTTTTATTTATTAGAGCTTAAAAAAGGCTGCTCATTCTGCGGTAGAAGGAGTGGGAAAGAAGTCTGAGAAAAGACTAATAAGGTCCCCATGCAGAGTGTATGGGTTTTTATCAGGGGTAGGATATAAATTCCTCGGTTCTGAAGTGAACGAGTAGACAGGGACCTAGAGAATTTAAAAGGATATCTAAAGATAAATTATAAGATTTTCTCTCTGATCCACTGTAAAACTTCTGTCCCTTCAAGAAACACTGAAGTAAGCTTCAAATTACTCTTGGAGACTTTTGAAGTTGAATTGACATTTCTTTGACTGATTTGTTCCAAGGACTCATTTAAAAGAAAGAACAGGTAGTCTTATGTTGTGTCAATTATACAAAGATGAGTTTTCCCAAGAACCTGATATGTTCCTGAAGAGTTCACAATAAAATGATCTTGTTTTATTTACTCACAATAGTCTTCTACTACTTGCCAGTAGGGGCTCTCCACTCCCAATATGTTGGTTTCCTGAGAATTATTTTATAGAGACCATTCTTTATCTTGAGGTACTCTCTACCAGTTTTCAGGCAATTCAAGTTTTAAACATTTCTTAAAGAGACTCTAAGCATCATAACAGCAGACACAGCTTTCCTTATAAATGTAATCCTTTGTAGTGATTAGGAAGAAGCCTGGCATAAGTTGTTATAACAGCTTCCTAAATTCAGCCCAAATCTTGCTTTCCTCCTGAGGCCTTTCCTTTTGACAATAACCCATGATGTTTCATTTCACCTTCTGAATTTACCGAGAACCTGAGTTTGCATGATTTTTTCCTGCCTATATAAATTTATTGATAATTGAAGACATATATTTGTATTTAACTGTAAAGTAATTAAATAGGTGAAGTGTTTTGCACAGCACCTGCCAGCTAGTAGGTATTTAATTTCTAAAATGGCTGAATATACATAACAGACTCCAGCAATACTTGCTCACTTGACTTGAAAAGAACACAGACAGAGGCTGAAATCAAATAGATCATAAAAGAGAAATATTAGGATATCTTGGAATTCAAATGTCACACACCTAAGTTTTATACTTTCCTTTCCAATTGCTGCTTTTGCTCTTTCTCTCACTTTGGAGTTTCTGAATATGATGTTTCCTCTCCTCAAGCAAATTTCAAAATTGGTGCAACAAATTCTATGAGTCATGAAAATTATGAGGCACATTCCCATAAATGTAACTAAAGGAAAGCAATTGTGAATTTTACATACTGTTGCATAGTATCATGGAGAAAACTGACTAATTTCTCTTCCCAATTTATAGTATCCTCTTACCCACTAACTTCTGTTAGTTCACCTTCCATAATGTGTATCACATTTTTTTCTGCCATTGTTTTATTTGAAACTCTCAACTGAATTACTAAAATAGCTCTTTTACTAGATTTACTACCTCAAATCTGTACTTTTTCATAAGTATTTTTCTTTTTTGAACTAGAATTTGCCTCCAAAAAGGCAAATCTCCTCACATCAATCCACAGATTTTGTGGCCCAATGTCTAACTCATTGCTCAAAGGGAAGATAATTTTAGGTCACTGAATATAAGTTTAACATCTCTGTATAGATGCATATAATCTGTTTCCTTATTAATCTGATGGATATTTATTAAGCAACTACTATATCCCAGGTACTGCCAGGTAAAATAAACCCATCTGTACCAGAGGACTTAGAGCCCAATGTTTGGATTTGAATTGAGCCTACTACCACATATGAGTTAGGTGACCTTGAGTTAACTTCATGAATCTTGGTTTTTGTTTGTTTGTTTGTTTGTTTGTTTTAATAATAGTACCTATCTCATTGTGTAGATGAAGACTACATGAGAACAATGTGGAGCATTTAGCGTCATTCCTGACACACAGGAAGTTGTAATAAATGTTACCTATTACTATTATTGTTTATGAAACAGAACATTCCAAAATCAATTACAAAAAGGAGATATATATTCACATGATAATTCTACTTAAACTATGAAAAAAAGCTAACCTCAACTAAATATTTCCATCCAATAATCTATAAAATTATTAATAATATACTTTAAAATCTACATATGTAACATACTGTGTATATATGTAGATTTATACAATAATTTATAAAAATAATAAAGGTTCAATACATGTTTCATCACCCTGGGGCAAATATAACATATAAACATAATGTTTATATATTATACATATAAAACATAGTGTTTATATGTTATATATATAGTATTTATATATTATATAAATAGTGTTTATATATTATATTTGCTCCAAGGTGATGAAGCATGTATTGAACATTTGTTATTTCACCCATAAAAATAATCAAATAAAACAAGAAATTCTCCTGACCATGGCCTCACACACATAAGATTTTATGAAGAAGTTAGAGATTTTATTTGACACGATGAGCTATGATTCATTTTTCAACTGCCTTCCAAGACTATCAAAAACTCATAGACTCACAGTCTCAGGAGACCCCAAGAGTAATCAAAGGATTATCAGGGAAATCAGGGCCCCAAAACTGTTTATATAGTTGTTCATGTGGTAATTACTTATCCCATTCCTGTAGAGTTTGGTAGAAAAAGCAAGTTGAGTTGTCACTTGATGATAAGAATTTCTCTTATCTTTCCAACTCCATCCACCTCTTCTTCTACCTGTCACTGAATTATTTCACATAGACACTATTTCTCCCTGCGATTTTCGCAGAAGCTTCTGAACTGGAATATTTGTTTCTTAGTGTCTTCCATCAAAATTAAACTCTACATCGATGGCAGAGAAGTGTTTTTAATGCAATTTAGATTATGTCACACTCCTGCTTCAAACCTCCAGTGGTTTTCCACTGTCTTTGGGATGAAATCTGAAGTCCTTCTAATAAAGCATGAATCACTCATAATTCGGCTCTAACAACTCACTAGCTTCATCTCTCAACACTACCATTTTGTATTGATGCTCCAATCTCTCTACATGATTCCTGGGTTTCCAAGCTCCTTTTTATTTTCAGGCCTTATTCTTCTCCCCAGTCTGTGTTCCTCTTCTACCTGACAAGGAAAACTATTCATATTTCAAGAATAAACATGTTTCAAGAATCTCCTTCTCTAACTCCAGCTTTAGTGAAAGTGACTATATGTCTCTAGAGGGTGAAAGGATTTTTTAAAAAACACATTTTCTCCCTATAATTGAACTGTCTTTTTACTGGAGAAAGTATAGGTGTGTGTATACATGAAAAACTCAAACCTTAGGTAGACTTATATCCCTATATTCTTAACAAATCTTGGAACGCATCTCATCATTAACA
The DNA here is from genome assembly GCF_008728515.1 of Papio anubis. Classification (NCBI taxonomy): domain Eukaryota; kingdom Metazoa; phylum Chordata; class Mammalia; order Primates; family Cercopithecidae; genus Papio; species Papio anubis. The sequence continues at coordinate 16,564,205 of NC_044984.1, read as the reverse complement.
CTGGATTAAGATATGTAATCATTTGCATATCTTAAGCTATGTAAGATGTGTAAATCAGGTGTGAGACTATGTGTTTCAAATGCTCAGCACGGTACTTGAAACACAGTAGGCAACTTCCTCTTTGTTCAGCTCTTCATCCAATGGGAAGGTCTCTAGACTGATATGAATTTAAAGAAAGATAATTATAAAATAAAGCCATGACCAAGGAAATGGCTATTCCTAGTAGTAAACAAAATATATTTAGTGAGTACAATTGAATATATTTCTGTTCACATAAAGAAAATATAACTTCTGTATTTTGTATAAATGACATCCTTTATCTCACTAGACTTGTGATTAACTTGGGGTAGGGGTTGGAGTCAAAGATGTATTTTCAATTTAGCTTCTCAGTCACATTTTTCTTAAAGTCTCAATAGACCTCTTTTACGTAAATGCCTCCAAGAAAGTGTCCAGATGCTTTGGACTTTGTATGACCTCAAGGCAAAGGGAAAGTGAGTCTCAAGTTCCTTATTGTCTCCAAGCTGTCCTCTAGAGCTCTGCTTTCTCTGTAGCAGAGGGTCTCTCTGGTCTGATAAGTGAGGCCGTTGAGGTAAAGCTAAAAATATATGTGCAGCTTGTTCTCTTGAATCAGTATACAGTGGAATTCCCTTGCTTTAGTAGGTTCCTTTTGACTTCAAAAAGATCTTCAGACCTCTCTGAGTCTCAGCTTCCTTCTTTTTCCAGGCTGTGTCTGCGATGGTCACATGTGGCCTTATCAGCAGGATCATTTTGACTCATGCTACAATGGCCCCCGTTAGGTATGCTAGCTTTTAACTCAGTTACTTTTTGTTTTCCTCTATGACACTAATACATTGCAAAGATTCCTAGGTCTGACAGGGAGATTTTATTTATAATCCAGCTGCCAGAGCCAGAGGAATGCTCACACAGTAAGTAAGGCAAACTGAATTTGTTACTCACAGACGGACAGGAAGAATTGGCAAAAGCCTAAGTTCTATGGCAAGCCTGACCTCTGAAAATATGGAAAGAAAACTTCCTGAGGTCAGGAAAGTTGCCCAGGGTGAATGGAGTCTCCTCTGCACATGCCCGACTTTGCACTGCAGCTGAGGAACCCCTAAATGTTGCATCCTAGGTCTTATACCCCACATGCAATTTGGCTGTCTGAGTTTAAGAGTTGCGGGAACATCCTGTTCTAGGAGCTATGAAGACAAAGCCCAGACTGTTCCAGACAGGTCCTCCTTATCTCAGGATATTGCATTCTTGGAACATTCTAAAATTGTTCTGAGAACTATGATTAGGAGGCACAGAAAGCTGAGTTGATCAAGGCCATTCAGATCTTGTACTCCTGCACACATCACATAGGATTCTTTTCTAACCCTCATGGGAGCCAAAGAAGGGTGAGAGTATTCTCTTTAAAATTCTGTGCTGTGCTTTTCATTCTAGTGCAGCTACCCTGAGTTAGAATAGGGCCACCCAGCATATTAATCTTCTCTCAGTGTTTCAAATGATGTTTCCAATAAATACCCTCTCTGCTTTTGGCTTTTATCGCCACCTGTCAAATTAAACACACACACACACACACACACAGATGCACACATACACCACAATAGACAGGAATTGTGGCTCACTGAAGGGAGTGAGAACATTTATGTCAGCATGCTTGGTTTAAATACTTATATTTTCCGTATTCTTCCTATATTTCACTAGGTTATACATGTTCTACTTCCCGTAACTAATCGGTAGGTTTGGATAGGTATTGAATAGAATTAGACAGGATTACATCTTCTTTCTGAAGTGGTAGGTGGAAGATGGAAACATTAAGTTTAGCTTCAATGAAGGACTAGATTCAAAAAGAGAAACCTCTTACTGTGAAGGGAACACCCATTGAACGACATTTCACAAATATTGTGTCCTTTATATAGGTATGCAAAGTAGTGGAGCTCAATTTATATAAAGGTAACCATGTGATTATGCAGGGAGGCTTTGGATGCTAATGGCATATGGGAATAATAGCACTGCTATCAGTTTTGTCATTAACCTTCTATCTTAGTTCAAGCTACAAACACTGCATATTTAAAAAACAAGCAATCAACAAATAAGCAAACACACATGCAGACACATTCAACCTGGAGACCTAGTATTTCTACAATAGTTTATAGAATTCCTTTTTCAGTTGGCCAAAAAGTGGATTAAAAAGATAGACTCGTATGATGAATGAGCCCTTGCATTATTTTTTGAGCTATGTTTTATTATGTACGATACACAGCTACAAAAGGTCACAGGACTAATTAGTGGCAGGCTTATGATAAAAATCCAATGATTTGGACTCACCAGGAATTTTTGTCTAGATAAATTTCTTACTCCTTTCTCTTTAATTTTTTTGAATTCACTTATGTACAAGATTAGAATTTTTTTCTTTCATTCATTAAGCATAAAAATACTTAACTGCCTATGGCCTCATATTATCTATTTGAAAATTTAATTTCTGTGAGATGAGATCCCTACAGGAACATCCTATAGAGTTTTAGTTTTGTCTTCTTATCTACATGTAGTAATAATAAATAATAATGATTATATTGTCTTATTTATATTCTAATTTATGTTTGTTCTATTAAATGATTTCATATAAATAATTTAATAATAATTTATCTCTTACAAACTAGTGACCTTGACATATTTTTTCATAAAAATGTAGAAAGATAATAAGTACTTTCTTTGGATTTAAGCCCTGCTATGGAGAACTCCACTTAAAAATATATGTAATAGCAAATATTACTGAATGTCAGAACATATATACTATATTCATTTTGAAATAAATAATAGGATAATAGCTGTTTTTACATATTTGCATGGGTTTCTTGTTGGTACTGGAAGGTAAAATTCTGTGTTCATGTTACCATATACATGATCTTATGTGTACAAAAGGAAGAAAAATGAGAAGAAAGAAAAGAAAAACTGTCTGATATTGTTGAATTAAATTAGAATATAATTATTACTTCATGTCTTCACAAAAGACATTTTGTAACATTTAAGATTTCTGCTAATTGCACAAGGTACATTATCATGCAAAAGAATGTTAGTGAAGGTTGAAAAGGACAAACCAAGTATTCTCGTACATCACCATAATTATGCAGCCCCATGTTCGAACAATTACATTTATGTAGACCCACTGTTAAAATCAATGTTACTTGTACAGCTAGTCCTTAATCAATGAAATCAGTCAATTTACCATGGTCACATCCTTCTTCTTAATTAAGACAGTGATATCTCTGGAGCGCAAGGTCTCAAAGAGATAAATAAGTACAGAGGTTGGGAAATGTCAAAGAGGTGACTCCCCGATTTTACTCCTGACGAACTTGGGAGGAAATAAGACAGTTCCTTCAGCTCAGAGAAGCAGCACAATCTTCTAAAGAGATGGCTTAGCATTCATTAAGAAAAGAGCAGGTAGTGGTGTCTGACAGAAATAGCACTAATGAGCAAAGAAGGTTTTCAACATACATATCCTTCATAGTCATACTCTGAATTATGAAGGTTGTGCCACCTAAGCCAATTTTAATTAGAGTGAGCATGGACCTCTTTGGACAGTTAGCCTTTCTTTCCAAAATCCATTTCAATATGGTGTCATTTTGTTGTCATAATCAAAATGGCAAAGTGATGGAATAACCTACTTAAAATGTCTGTGGTGTTAAAGCAGATATGGCAAACATCCTCTAATGACACATGTAATAAGGGTATTACCTGGAGGACTTTGACAGTATGCTCTCCGTTGTCATTGGAGCAGGAATAATGATAGAGGTGACGATAGAGGTCTTCAAAGATCCATTTTCAACTCTGTCCCACCAATGGACTATAAAAGTTTCATTTATTGGAAAGAAGAGAAATAGAAAAAAAACAGCTCTATTAAAAATAATAAATGTATATCTATTACATCGACTTTTAAAACATTTCACAAGGCACACTATCATGGCACTTTCATGCTGGTATTAGCCATCTTTTTCTGTTCTAAGAAATGCCCATGCCAGGCCAAGTGAAAATAAATGAAAAACAATAAATACATAATATTGATATATTTTCTTAAAAATAGATTTATCTCTTCACATGATAATCATTCAGATCAAAATAGGGAAAGACAATTTAAAATAAAAACTTAACTTCTTATTCAGACATGATTATATAGGAACACAAAGGAGTGATAAACTGCCTGTGTTCCCAGTAGCAAATAACATTGCAGAAACACGTGAAACATTAATGTATAATGATGCTACAAATTTGGAACAAGTATCTTCTATTATATTTATTAGCCTATATTAACTATATATATGCTAGAAAAAAATGGTGAGCATGGCTTTTATCAAGAAATATTATTACCACAAGTTTTCTTTTTCACTTTTTCTTACATTTCATATCAGAAAAAAATGCATATATTTTTAAGATGCATGAAATTGGTTGCTCTTAAAAAATGAAAAAAAAGGGCTATGAAATCATTCTTTCTACAAAGCTTTTTCTTTTAAATTTCATTTTATAACAAAAAGAAAGTGACTGTAAAATTTAGAAACCAAACTTTTCACACTTATATTATTAGTTTTAAACTAAATCCAATGTTTTTTCTTAGATCAACTACATTTTAATTACAGTGTAATTATGAAGCACTCAGTGTCGGGAATAGACTTATAGGGGTGTCATTCTCTCTGCCAGCAGTAAAAGCCATTCATAAGGAAGGAGCCCTACTAAAGGTCAGTCATCCCTCCATAAGAATAGTAATATGCATAGGAACTCAAGAGGCCTTACATATAAATATCTAAATAGTGAAAGGGTGATTAGTGGGTAGGATATTTACATAGCAAGAGACTCCAAGTCCTGAGACAACTCTGTTAAATGCTACTAAGTGGCAGGAAGAAAGGAAGTATTCGAATAAATTCAGTAAAGTGCACCTGAAGGAAAGGAAGAAAATAAAGACAGACAGAAAAAGAGTTTTAGCAGTCTGAGTGTGAGATTTAGTGATTAACTAACATAAATTGTTAACATCGATTTAAAAAATGGTTTATGTTTTTCTATTCTAGTTATACTTTTTCACTTTTGATCTTCATTGTAAAGATAAGGAATCAGTGGTAATGTAAACTATCTTACACTTAAACCTCTTAATCTCAGGCTGAATACAAAAAGCTTTACTGTCCACTATCAATTATACCTATCAGCTTGCGACCTATTAAATGGCTAGATCTGGTTCGGAGGACTTTTATGAGTAGCTACCAACCATGCAGAAAAACAACAAAAAAAGTGCTTCTAATCTTAGAACGTGCCAAGCTTAAAACTTAATAGTGAATAAATAGACAAGCAAAACAAAAGAACTTCTATACTAATCAGAAGTTTAGCTAGACACTAATGATTAACCCATCACTACCCACCTTGATCATCTAGCAATAGAAGTAGACTCACGTTATTTGTAAATTTGAAGATCTTAAGCGTCTGAAACATAGGATAGGAAAGCATTACTCTATTGCACAAAGAAAGGCCTACTTAATTGTCAATCAGGTACATTTATGCCAGTAATAAATTCATATTTAAATAATTAGTAAAATGCAATGTCAAGTAAAAATCAAATTATAAGCTTTTATAAAATTTAGAGATTTAGAGACATAGCTTCACATTTGACAGATTGATTATTTTCATTAGAAGAATCATTAGAAGAAATGAAATAAACGAGTTTGTGTACTTTGGGCCCTACTGTGCTCAAGTAATGTAATTTCTGAATCCAATTCAAAATGCAGCCTCTGGACTACCTCTTTAGACAGGCAGATATTTTAACTTTCTATAGTGGATTTTATTCCTGATTCAAATGAAATCAGCATAAAACACCTGTGTTTGTGTGTGTGTATCAATGTGGTTGAAAAATATTTATTTGACGCGATGGATTACTTATCAATTCTGTTCCCAATAGGGAAAATGACTTTTGTTTTAAGGTAAATCAATAAAAAATGTTGAAGAAAACAAAGAGTTACTTTAGGCAAAAAGAGAGACGCCACCCCTCCCTTCCACACTGCTGAATCACTTTTGCCATAAATGTGCAGGAATCATGGGCAAAGCTTGTGGGAATCCTATGGAGCTACTGCTATACAAAAATGGTGCTTATATAGCATTCCTGGCTGTTGGATACGACCTCTAAATCTTGCCTTCCACAAAAGTGACAGTTCCTAAGAAAGCCATAGATTTCTAGCATGTTGCAGTTTTAGTCCCAGTCAGGGAGGAAAATGATACTCTCTCCCTAAGGAATCTGCTTAGCTGGACTCCTGCCTGCCAGGAGGAGAATAGAGCTGATTATTTCCATCCCATTCCTTTCTCTTTTTCATCCTGTTTTCTCTTTTGTAAATGCACTTAAGAGGTCATTGATTTTTTTGTGAGTATGGAATATAGTACAATAGCACTGTATCACCTGGTGCCATAATACCAAATTCTCTTACATTGTATTTCTCTCTGAATAGTCTCTTCCTTTTCCTGTTATTCCAAAGCTTGGTGCCTACACTTTTAGTGAGGATCTGTGTCTAAAGACAATAGGTCAGATTACAATAATCCAAGGATACTATTGAAACAGATGCTGACATTATAGAATGTTTTTTATTAATAATAACATGAGTAACCATTAAATAATTCTAAGGTCATTTGTTGAGTGTAACCTATGGTCACAATGCACCAGTTAAAAGTACAAGTACAGGGAAGCCAGTGGTTATACCTTTGGAGTATAAAAACTATTATGCAGCAAGAAATGACTGATTGTGATTGAAAAAAAAAATTATTCAGAAGTTTAAAAGTCAATTCAACATAAAGATAAAGATATCAGAAATGCATTTTTATGAATTTACTCTCTTGTATAAGGCCATAATATACAAGAAGGCACCACTATGGAAACACTTAAGAACAGCATTGAAGCAGACTAAAACATCTTATCTGTTTTGTTTTAGAGAGACAGGAAATTGTAAACAACTACTTTCCAAACATCATCAGCATTTAGAATACTAAAGAGATGATTTTCTAATAGTAAACTAAGGACTGAAAATAATTAGTGCATCTTACAAATACATCTTAATCATTAGAAATAAAGAAAAGCCACCACAATATTGTAAATCTTCTGAAAGAATTCCTTAAGTGGTGTACATGATGTTTTTCTGTTTTGTGATAGGCAGTATTTGCCCAGTGCTGTTACTGGGGGAATGGTTTGTACATTCATTCTAAATATAAATGCAACATGCTTCACTCCATATAACATTTAGATATTTTATATTAGCCCTTATTTAATTCAAATGAGAGAAAAGACATTAAAATTAATAAATATTATGAAGCAAATAAGCTGTGATGTACATAGGTTATGGGATGAAACTAAAATAGAAAAGAAGAGCCAGCTTCCACCTTTGGCAGCTTTGTGACATCAGACTCACCAGTTTACCAGCTCTAAACCTTGCTTTCTAGTCTGTGCAGTGAGAATGGGGCCTTACCGGATTGTTGTGAGGATCAATGAAATGGACATCAGGAAAACTCCCATTAAGGTAGGTGCTCAACAAGAGGTAGTATAACTAAGCAGAAATGTATTGAAATTATTGTGAAAAAATCATCTGTTGATGCTAGTGTACTATACAAATAAGTATTATTGACAGTTAATTTTTAATACAGAGTAAATATTTGTGCGACAGAAATATTCCTTCTAAGTAGGATCTGCTTTATTCATTTACTCAACAGAAAAAAAAGACTTTTTATAAATCAGGTTGAATTTTTGAATTATCAGACATTTGAATATCAGGAATCAAGCAATGCAATTTAAAACTAGCCTGTCTTATTTAGCCTTTTAAGAGCATAGCAATTTAAAATCATTGTGGAAAGGAAAGGAACGATTACAGTGTACATGTTCTGCATCTTGGATTCAATGAACCATGGGTTGAAAATATTTGGAAAAAAACAACTAAAATACTAATACAATGACAAACAATAATACAAATTCTAAAAACCAGTACACTCTAACAACTATTAACATACCATTTACATTGTGTTAATAATTGTAAATAACCTAGGGATGATTTAAAGCATAAAGGAGAATATGAGTAGGTTATCTGCAAATACTACACCATTTTCTATAAAGGACTTGTGCCTCCACAAATTTTGATATCCACGGGGGTCCTGGAACCAACCCCCTATAGAGACCAAGGAACAACTGTATTTTCAAAGCACTACTGTGTTCAAAATGACATCTGACTGCTTCAGCTATCTTTAGTGAAGATGAGGAATAATACAAGTAAATATATAATACACTTGTTTGCGTAACATTCCTACAATGTGTTGACAGGCTTTTAAAAAATAAAAAATACTTTCTATTACAAAAGATAAAGAATGAAATAGACTGAATCCACTTAAAGAAGAGAAAGATTCTCTTTGAGATTCAGATTCAGTATTATGTTTAACTATTCTAAATCTATTTGCTTCGGTATTCAGAAGCTTTTGTGATAGGATCAGAAACTGTGAAATGGAAATTGTAGTGATTTAATATTTGGAAAAATTATAATAAATGTAAAAAATAGTCAGGATGTGTTTTCACAGTGCTTTCTGCAAAGAAAGAGAATTAAGAAGAAAAGCCAAGAAAGCTTTGGGGATTAGAGAAGATATTTTCTAAGTTTGAAAGCAGATGTTGTACCATATGTGCTTACCTGTTCTCTTTTTATTCACTTTGGCTGGATCATTACCAACCTGTCCTGCTTTTAATCCAGTAGAATTACTGACTGAATCACCAATTACTTCACCTCTTTCTAATTCAGCTAACTATAAAACAATGCTCCTGGAATGGATTATAGGCAAGAAAAGCAAAGAAATGAAATAAAAAATAATATAAACACAATGATTTTTCTATTCATAAGATGGTAAAATATTATTTAATTAACAGAAACTTTAATTTTTTTTACCTACCGTTCTGTCTTATATTGCATGTATTAACAGAGTTATTTAAATTCCTTAATGTAAAGGGGCTCATATAAATTATCTTCTCAGGTACACATATGTGATGGATTTTTAAGATTCATGTACGTGAAAATGTTAAACACTCAATAGAAAACTCTTGTTGAACATGTCCAAAGGCAATAGACATTTTCACTTTTTAAAAACTACTTGTTTCAGATAAAAAAATCTCAGGATATGGTTCTGTCACAGTATCTATTTCAAATCACTCTGCCAATAGAGAAATTGTTTCCAGGAAATATACACAAAAAGATCCAATCACAGGCAAAACACCCTTCAACCAACACGTGTGAAACAGTTCTTTCAGCTTTTTAAAGTCTTTTTAAAAATTAAGTTATAAAATACATGCCGATAACTACACAAGTCTTAAATGTATAGCTTGATGAATGCACATACAAACAAATCAGTCGACAGAACATGACGGCCTCACAATTGGCCTCCTTGCCATATAGTGTCTGCCCCCTTCCACAACCCCAAAGAAAACCATGATTGTGATCTTCTAGCTTAAAAAATTATTTGTTTCTGCCTTTTAAATGTAATATGGAGTCATAGAGCATATATTTTTATGCTTAACATTTATCATGCCTCACTATTTTATTTTAAAGTTAGTTTTCCCATCGTCCCTCCAAATGTCCCCATTCATCTATACTTACGAAGTCAGATTGAAGACTTTTAGATCCTTTTAAAAATGTAATGCAATTTTGAATAATTTTTCAATTTAAAAAGTCAATGTACATATTTCACATATAATATGAAATAAAACCAATTTATTTGAAAATGAAAATATTTTGGAAGACTTGGAAAATGAGTAGAACATAAAAGCCACATAAGAGATGTTTGAAAACATGTAAAAGACAGGCTATTAAAATTATTTGATGATGGAAACAAGGATAATCAAAAGTACAAAATATTTATTGATCCAGATGACTCAACACGTGGACCATCAGCACAGATCAACAGCAGTGGTTTCCTTTGGAAGTTGTCAGAAATGCACTTTTAGGCTCCATCACAGACCTCTTGCATCAAAAATTCGGGTGTTTCTGGTACATGCTAAACTATGAGAAACACAACTTCTGTTCTACACTTTTCAATTTATCAGGTACTTCTGTTTACATCTGCAATTTTTCTTAAAATTATTTCTAATCATCATTCCCAAAACAATGGATAAATAATCTGTGGCCGTGGACTCTTTACACTGACTTTGCCATTTCTCTGTTTTTCAGGTATGCCTTTAGGATTTCGCTTTATTCATACAATAAATATTATTTATTTCTTACTAAGTGACAGCCAGTACCTGTATTAGTTTTCTATGGCTTCTAGAAATTACCACAACAAATTTAGTAGCTTAAAATGACATACATTTATTTCCATAAAGTACTGGAGTTTACAAGTTTGAAATCAGTCTCACCAGACTAAAATTAAGGTGTTAGCAGTGCTGGCTGCTTCTGAGGTTCTAAGGGAGAATCTGCTTTCTTGCCTCTTTTTCACCTTCTGGAGGTAGTCTGCATTCCTTGGCTCATGGATTGTTTCAGGCATCATGTCGATTTCTTGCTTTCGTCATCACATGTTCTACAACTGCTTTTTGACTTTGTTGCCTCCCATTTATAAGAATATGTGTGATTACATTGGGCCACTGGATAACCCAGGATAATCGTTCATATCAACACCCCTCAGTTAATCACATCTGTAAAGTCCTTTTTCCATGGAAGGTAAATATTCACAGATCCTGGGGATGAGGACATGGGCATCTTTGTGAGGCCCTTGTTCTGTCTACGACACTATGCAAGTGAGCTTATGACCTAGGGAAGTTGTACATTGAGTGAAAAATAACAAAAATCTCTTCAATTCATTATAAAATGTTGGTAAGTGACATTGACAAATTATTCTTTATGTAGCTGAGTTGTAACTACTTTAACAAATAAAAATCTTGAGCAGAGATGGAAAAATTAATACATTTGTTGTTAATTCTTCCCACTCATAGGTATTTGCAGCCACTGTATTCTGGGTATGCTCTTGTGATGCTTAGTCTATTGAGGTTTACAGAGGCTGATCACAGAGTATGAAAATGCCATTGTAGAAGACAGCTACGGTACATAAAGAAGACAGCAGAAGTACATAAAGCCATGTGTGATTTCCTATAAAACTTACTAAATATGAGAGCTGAGTAGAGTGAAAACTCACCTGAAATCTGAAATATAAGTATGTGTCATGGGAGTATTTTAAAAATGAGAATAGTATGTTGTAGGAGTCTTGGTACTAGGAAGCCAACTGTGTTCTAAAAATTTCAAGTTTACCTTAGATAAATGAAGTTTACCAGGTAAGGTGGGAAGTGGTGAAATGATGCTAGAGAGCTAAGCAGTTGCTATAAATATCCAATAAAATAAATAAGAAATTCAAACTTGAAGCAGAGGACTAACATGATAATTTAAGCACGGGAAAGACATACTGACGCTTACATTATGAAAGATAATTTTGGCTAGTGGGTGAAGAGAAGATTAAAATGTAACAAGTTCAGCTGGGTGTGATCGCTCATGCCTGTAATCCTTGCACTTTTGGAGGTCCAGGTGGGAGGATCACTTGAGGCCAGGAGTTCAAGACCAGCCTGGACAACAGATAGAGACCCTCCCTCTACAAAAAATTAAAAAAAAAAAAAATTAGTCTGGCATGGCAGTGCATGCCTGTAGTCATAGGTACTCAGAAGGCTAATATGGGAGACTCACTTGAGCCCAGGAGTTCAAGGCTGCAGTGAGCTTTGATTGTTTCATTGCACTCCAGCCTTGACAACAGAGTGAGGCTCTGTCTCAAATAAACAAACAAAAATAACAACAAAAACATGTGGCAAGTTAATACATGGATAGTCTCTTGAATCAATCTAAGTGACAGATAAACAAATTCTGAACTATAATGGGAATGGTGAAATTAGGGTACAGCAGGTGGGAAAATGTATACATTCCATAGCTAGAATTGACAGAATTGCATTTTGGATGGACTATATGATGAAAAAGATAAGTCAGAAGTGAAGTGTAGATTTATTGCATAAATATCCAAATACATGATGATGTTCTTAGTTAATATATGAAACAGAGGAAGAATAAAAATTTTTGAGAGAAAAGATGGCATAATGCTTGCTTTTAGTGCACATTGTACTTGGACACTTGTTCAACTAATATACCTTCTAATATTAGTCTTCCCTGATCTCACTCCTGGAAGTCTTTCATTGTTTGCAGTCTCAGTACTTTTTCCTTCGTTCTTTCTTATTATTTCCAACATTTTGAAACGTATGTACAAATAGGCTAGAATGTGAACCTTTTGAGTGCAGTATCTCTGTTTAGTTCATATTTGTAATTCCACAGTCCATGGCTTAGAATCTCATATGTAATAGGCAATGAATACTATTTAAGTTTATCATCTTATTTTCATGACCAAATACTATATAAAGTCAGATAACAATGACAAGACAACACTTAGACATTGCCTCTAGCCTCCCATTGATTAACATCCAGTTAAAGAAGTCTGTCTTTACGTTAAGTAGTTAGAGACTGCTTCTGAACACTGGAGGTAGCTGAGATTATTTTTGAAGCTTTAAAATAGTTTTATTTGTAAAAGTAATTTTTTTTTACTGCACCAAAGTCTTCTTTAGAGTTTTGTGTTTTATATCTGAGGTATAATCTTAACCTAGACATATTTGCGTTACTGTCAAACTACTTTCAAATTTCAATTTTAAGAGAATCATAATCAACACATTCCTTGTCTTTACACTTCATAGACAGCTTGATGGAGAGGAAGGTTTTTTGTTGTTGTTGTTCCTTTTTGGTATAAGACAGAGCAGGGTTTAAAACCTACTTTTATGCTTATTAATAGTGTGACCTTGAATGAGATTCTTAATCTCTCTGCACCAGTTTCTTTACCTGTAAGATGAAGGTAATAATATCTACCTTACAAGGCTATTATGAAAACTGAAAGTAAAATAAATTAAATTTATAGAACTGTGTGTAACAGATATTAATAAAATATTATAATAAGTAGATACTTTTCAGCACTTGATACCCCCAACAGAAACCAAAAATACACAAACTTCCTTCACTTTGTGAAACACAGGAAAATTTTATTCTAAAAATGGATTTACATCTATAAAACTTAAATTGCATTCTACATTTCAGTTAGAGCATAATATTTTCCCCTTTTTAGATAATCTAATGAAGTGGTTTCACTAATACCTGGATCATCTTACAGATACAATTTTGATAAAAGCAATAGTTTGTTAAGTACAGCATCAGACTTAAAAAATCACGATATAGGAAGTCAGTTTAAAAAATCTATCAGGATATAATGCTTAAAATTTTTGCTAACTTGCTTCTCTCACTCAAACAGGTTATAATGTTCAAGGCTAAAGTATGATCTATTGCTGAGTTAATAATGACAGTCAAGTTTGCCAACACAATCACTGCACTACATTACCTAAGTCATTGCTCTGTAAAGTGCTTTGGGATACCTTGAGTATGAAGGGCTATATATCAAGTATATTATATTTTACTCTATATGGTACTTGGGTTTTGGCAATGCATATTCAACAAGCTGAATAAAAAGACCTCTAGTTGTACTTTGTTAGTATTTGTATTCATTCACCACAGGTAAGTGTCAGCTCAACTTGAAGTAAAGGAAAGAAATTATGTTTGAGAGAGAGAGGAAGGATCTTTATCCTGAAGGTGTAAACTTCAACTAAATGTGTACTCCTCTAGCATCCTTGACCTCAGAATTAGCCTACCTCTCTCTTGTCACTTAGAAACCAAAATGGGTTTCCTTTCCATTCAAGAGTGATATATGAGAACAGGAAGCATGTCGTAGCCATTTATCTATCATTGTTTACCCTCAGTTTCTAACACTGTGCTTGAATGAATGAATGAATGAATGAAGAAATGAATGATTTCTGCTGGATTATATGTTACCAAATTTTTCAGTAATGTATTTTTAAAGCAGCCCTTCAAATTTTAGTAAACAACCTCACTGCATGTCAGAAATGTCCTCAGAATTTATCATGGTAACAGTTTACAAGTAGGAGCCATCTCAGAGCGAGGCTATTTAGTAGTATTTAAAGTTGTCCACCTTTGCTATAGGATTGTCTTTAGGGATAAATGACATTTTTAAAAATTATTTATTTATTTATTTTTTTATGTATTTATTTAAATACAGAATCTCTTTCTGTTGTCCAGGCTGGAGTGCAGTGGCTTGATCTCGGCTCACTGCAACCCCCACCTCCCAGATTCAAACCCGTCTTCTGCCTCAGCCTCCCGAGTAGCTGTGATTACAGGCACACGCCACCAGGCCCGGCTAATTTTTGTATTTTTAGTAGAGGCGGGGTTTCACCATGTAGGCCAGTCTGGTCTTGAACTCCTAACCTCAAGTGATCCACCTGCCTTGGCCTCCCAAAGTACTGGGATTACAAGCATGAGCCATTGCGCCCAGCCAATAAATGACATTTTTGTTGCACTATTTTCACAGATGAAAATATGTCCCCAACCTGAGGAGATGCTAACTTTTGTGTTAAGTTATCCCTATCAATCAATATGTATGTAGGGACTGCATAGTAGATATATAGAAGACATACATACTTGAATATGCAAAAACATACAAAGTTGATATAAAATAAGTTAGCACACATATCTTAGAGTATTAAGAGATATATCTCTCATCTTTTGATTTTTGACACATTATCTTTCTTATGAGCGCAGCATCTGGAAAACAGTATGTTTGTCACTATTTATGTATTTAAAAGATTTTCTTAAGTACCTAATATGTACTAGGCTCTGTATACAAGTGTTATCAATGCTTGATTAATTTAATAGATAGCCAGCAACAAAGAATAAAAGTAATAATAAATTCAGTTAAAGAATTGTTTTTTAGTTATAGGATTACAGGAGTTGTTCTAAGTATCAACTTCATCAAGTGGAATAAGAAAATGTGTTTCCAGTTTAGAAAAATGTGTGTTTATTCCAAGCAGAATATCCAATTAAAAAGATAACAGCCAGCCATGGTGGCTCACACCTGTAATCGTAGCATATTAGGATGGTGAGGCAGAAGGCTTGCTAGAGTCTAAGAGTTCAAGATCAGCCTGGGTAACATAGTGAGACTATATCTCCACCAAAAATTAAAAATTAGACAGGCATGGTGGTGCATATCTGTAGTCCTGGCTACTTGAGAGGCTGACATAGGAGGACCCTTGAGCCTAGGAGGTTGAGGCCTCAGTGAGCTGTGAATATGCCACTGTACTCCAGCCTGAGCAACAGAGTGAGACCCTGTGTCAAAAATAGAAAAAAAAGGGATACTAATGTAATAAACAGTGTGTACTAAATCACCTTTCTCTGACTGACCAGTTTCAATCATTGATCAGTGTTAATAATATACTCAGTAGAAAGTAAGGCAACATTTCCATTCTTTTCTCAAACTTACCATCTATTTGTAGAAGCAAGATGTTTTGAGGTTGTCTAAATTGACACTGAATTACAGATTTAAAAGAATAATCTTTCAAATATTTGCTGCATGTCTATTCATAAGAAATGAAACTCGACTCTTGCCTCAAATCATGTACAAAAAGTACTCCAGATAAATGTTACAGTCAAATGTGAATTGCAAAACATTAAATTTTCTGGAGTAAAGCATAAAAGGAAAACCTTTAATATCTTTGCACAGGTAAAATTTCTTAACAATGCAGACAGTGCTTATTCCAAAGGGAAAAAATGAAAAATTGGACTACATAAAAATTGGACACATTTGTTAAAAACGCCACAATTAAAAGAGTAAAAAGGCAAAGCAATCTGAGAGATGATATTGCAATGTTCACATCTGAAAAATATACAGAATATAGAAAGAATGCTAATGAATCAATAGGATAACACCTTAGCATAACTCATTAGAAAAGTAGTCAAAAGATCAACATGTAGCTCAACAAAGAAAATGTAGACCTCTTCGTTATTCATTAGGGAAATGCAAATTGAAATACAAATTCAACATGCATTGGAATGAAAGGTAGATGACAAAATGAGAAGCAGATGAAACCACAGCAAGTGTTGGGGAACATGTTGAACAATTGCAAGCTTCATAAGTTACTGGTGAAGTATAAATTTTTGCAACTACTTTGACAAAGTATATTACTTATTGAAGCTAAATATACCACATTTTGTGACATTGACGTTCTAAGTGTATGCCTAGCAAAACCGATTAAATTTGTTCGCGCAAGTGCATGAAAAACAAATATCTATGATAGTAGCATTAGTATTAGCCAAAACTGGAAAAAAATCAAGTGCCCCCACAAAACATTTTAATATATTTAAATAACTGTGATATATCATGTACTTCAGTGAGAATGAGCAACATGAATGAAACTCACAAATATGATGTTGAACAAAAGAAGCAAGACCAAAAAAAAACCCAGTATACTGTGAGATTCTATTCATGTTAGGTTTGAAAATAGGAAAATTCATCTACAGTACTACAAGTCAGAAGATTGGTTTCTTTCAGTAAGTAGTGAATAGTAAGTAGCTGGTTACATGGATACATAGTTGTGCGTCTGATGTGAAAATTAATCTAGTTGGACATTTATAAATTGAACACTTTGATATGTTAATGTTAAACTTTACTCAAAAGTAAAGTAAGTAAGAGACAGAAAAGGTATTAGAAATTCACTAGCAGGCCAGCAAGGACTAGGTAGTTTAGCCCAACTTTATGGCTATGCACTTATTTATTTGTTTTTTTAAATAAATACATAGCATACTTTTATTATATGCCAACTATAAATAGTAACTTCTTTGATTTTCCCAATAGTCTAATGTGTAGTCTAATACTTGTAGTCCTCATTTTACAGACTGTGAAACTGAGGCACAAGAAAGCCAAACATGTAGGAAGTGGTGAAGTTAGAAATGAAATCCAAGCAGTACAGCTCCAGATTCTATGCTATTACTTTTTACAAATATAAAATTATTCTTGAAGAATGAGGTAGTAAGTTCCCTGGGCTGCCGTAACAAAATACGCAAATTTGGTGTCTTAGGAAAACAAATTTATTCTATCACAGTTCTAAAAGCCAAAATTCCAAAATCAAGGTGTTGGCAGTTAGTTCATCCTGGAGACTCTGAATGAAATCTGTTCACACCCTTCTCCTAGCTTCTAGTGGGTTTAGGCAATTATATGTCTTGGCTATAGACATACAATTTGAAACTTTGCCTCTGTCTGTCTCTCTCCAATACTTGCTCTGCTTTTTCACTCTAAGGACATCTGTCATTGAATTTTTGTCCCACCCTAAATGATCTCATCTCAAGATCACTAATTACACCTGTGAAGATCCTTTTTCCAAAGAATGCCACATTAACAAACTCTGCAGATAGAACTTTTTTTAACCACTATTTTAACCACTTTTTAAAATCACTATTCAACCCATTACAGATGGAAACGTTTTATAAAGAACAGTGTAGTAGTCTAGTATAGATGAGGGTAACATAAAAATGGAGGAACATATGTAAAAATACCTGGGCAGTGAAGATTTATTAATGAATACATGATAAAAGGTAGAGTGTGGAATAAGATATTCCTCTATTTCTCTAAATATGGTTGTGCCATAATGGAAAGAATGTTTAAAAATGATTAATCTGATTGCTTTTATTTATATCTTTTTTTTTTTTTTTTTTGAGACGGAGTCTTTCTCTGTCGCCCAGGCTGGAGTGCAATGGCCGGATCTCAGCTCACTGCAAGCTTCGCCTCCCGGGTTTTTACACCATTCTCCTGCCTCAGCCTCCCGAGTAGCTGGGACTACAGGCGCCCGCCACCTCGTCCAGCTAGTTTTTTGTATTTTTTTAGTAGAGACGGGGTTTCACCATGTTAGCCAGGATGGTCTCGATCTCCTGACCTCGTGATCCACCCATCTCGGCCTCCCAAAGTGCTGGGATTACAGGCTTGAGCCACCGTGCCCGGCCTATATCCTTTTTTTTTTTTTTTTTAATTATATTCCTGAACAAAAGGAAGAAAGAAATATTTCCACCTGAATAGTGATTTATAATTAAAAGTGAATGCACCAAATGCAAGGGGCTGCCTATAAGGAGAGGTAGAGAAGTGAGAAACAGAAATAAGGAGAATCAGCTAGGAAGTGACTCCTCATATAAGAAAGAATATTTTGTATTTATTTTGAACTACAGGCAATCTAATTGTAACTACAAAGTCTAAGATATATTGCAAATTATTTATCTTCTTCCTACCTACCCCACCTCCTGTTTCATCACCACTATCATAGAATCAAGGTAAGAATAAACAACTTGTGTTTACTTGTCGTTGGTATGTGTGATCTCAGACTAAACAATGTCTTCCAATCCAAATAAAATGGTTGAAACTATTGGGTTGTTCACAAAACTGTTTAGGGGTTAATGTACTGAAGAATGAAAACAAACTATGAAGTAGCTATAGTAGAATGAATTGGATTTTCTAAAGCCAGAATAATTCCTTCATTCCTCTCATTCATTCCTTAAATGTATGATTCAATAAAAAGTATGAACATCTATAGATCTTTATTCGCTTATCCAACAGTATTTACTGATTGCATAAGGAATTATATTGGATGTTGGGGGAGAATCATAGAGGAAGAGAAAGAATAATATGAATTGATGGCAATTGTTGTATATGTTATGTTATAGGCACTAGTCTAATGTTTTCCACTTATTTAAACCACAAAATAAGGGTAGAATTATTGTTTTCAAAATGCAAGTGAGGAAACTGACACAATAATAGTTTAGATTACTATCCCACAGTCCTATAACTAGAATGTGGCAGGGATAAGATTTGTATGTTCATAGTTTGTCTCCAGACTCCGTACTTTTAACCTTTACACTAATAGTGCTATGTTGAGTATGGAATTTTATTTTAATAACAAATACTTGATAGTATCTCACTATCTAGAAAAAAATGTGCTAGTTGCTATGGGTGAGAAAAGGAAAGATAATCTTCACCATAGATTGTGGGTAGTAGAAGAAGGGAGGGAGAGACTGATAGTAATGAAGCAAACTAAAACAAATGTGCAAGTTGTCAATTTACTGCCTCTCAGGCTCAAATCTTCTCTTCATTCACTGTTTTTGCAAAAATCGAGCTGCACCTTTTAAATATTTCTCCTTCGTTGCTGAAACTATGTTTTCTTTTGTTAGTAGAGTATAGAGAAACACCAAGAATAGTTTTCTCTTCTGATTCTGGTATGCTTTGGTTTGCTTGTACTTACTCCTGCTGTGTAGCTGTCAGCAATGCATATGAGATATATCCAATGGAGATCAGGCGCGTGGATGCCTTCCCATCAAGTTTCCACAGAACACTGCAAGCAAATTCTCAGGGAGGCTTGCAGGCACCCTAGTTGTTGGCATTGTAGCCTAAACCAACCAGCAGGGGCGTTTCCTACTTGCCAATTTCAGCTATAATTTTGTGTCCACCTGCACGCTAGAGAAGTGTTTCCTGTCTTGGCTGACTTCTCTGACTGACAGGCTTTGGCTTACCTCCACCCCAGAGAAGTGTTTCCACCTTTCCTGGTGATTTTGGACCAGCTCTGATCCAGGCAACATAGAAAACTTCTCTGTTGTGCAGTGAGCTGCAACCATACTTTCTCCAACAAGACCTAAATCCCAGGTTTGGGAAGGGTCATCCTTCCAAGTTGACTTTTCCTTGAGTACTTTCCCCAGGGTAGTCTTCTGAGTTTTCTTCTCTTCTTTAAAGATAATTTGCCATTATCGTTAATAGTTATTTATATTAAATGATCCCTGTTCAAATGGATTGTGTGGTTTCTGTGTTCCGATCGAACCCTAACTAACAAAAATGGATAATTGAAGAGGATGAGTAGTGCCAATTATTGACTTAGTTAAAAAAAAGGGAAATATTTGTGTGACTCCTACCAAAAACTGAGAGAAGCAGAGAAGATTTTTTACTTGAAATCCTGCCTAAAGACACGTTAAGAGGTTGTGTCTTATCCAAGTTTGATAGAAATAAATGTACTGAAATAACAATTGGCCATGCTGGCTCCACAGCGTTTCTCGACCTTTTCCCACTACAATGCATGCCCGTGAGTAAAAATGGCTCACTGTAGCCAGCACTTTAAGCCAAAGCTGATGAATGGTTGTGAAGGTGGCAGAGGAAGATCTCAGAGGTAATTCAGATGAATCAGATCAGAAAAGCGTGGCCATCACTCCTGGAGAATCACTCGAAGTGGGTGGTGTGGGGTGAGCAAAATTCAAAAATACGCAAACTAATTAATAAAAGGCCGTTAAAACACACAAACACGGACATCAAATCAGAGCATATGTACAAGCATATCGTTCCCTTTGTCTTCCAATAAGTGAAAATGTAAAAACATATCGATATTTTGTTGTGAATTTCAATGCAACTTTCCTATGTATTCTTTACACTGTAAGGGATTCCTGTACGTTTCTTTCGTGTACAGTATTTTTTAAATGTTTAAGGTAAAAAGTAAAACCAATGAAAGTTTGCATTCTTTTTGTAGCTAACAATTTTTATTAATATGCCTCATAAGTGTATCTTATAAATATGTTTTGTTCTGTCTTTGTATACATTTTATTTTATATATAATTCCAAATGAGCTATAAAGTGTTTATTTCTGTTCCATGCCTTATGAAAACAAAGTCACATGCATAGGAAGCAGACATGTCATTCCAGGTTTTTTTTTCCTTAATACTTCATGCTGACACCCAAAGGAAAAGCAGACCAAAAAGTTCTTTTCACCACCCTCATCTTTATTTTATTAATCATCATTTGATAACTCATCCCAATATTTCTGACAGAAAATGTTACATGTAATTTGAATCTCTTAGGTTAGAATTTAGGACAGTACTATAAATTTAGAAGCTAGGACTTCAAAAATAAACAAGAGGGAATCAAAGCAGGTTTGGTATGCCCTTATCGGTGACAAGCACATATCATTGATTTGTGATTCCATATGCATTCTTCTAAAACAATTTGTTAACTCTGAAAGTTTTCTTGGAAGGAAACCTATGTCTTTCTGCAACTTTCCTGCTATGAACAGTGTCAGATACACGCCAGTTGGTAAAGTCTAGCAATGATCCCCAAACTAAAAAAAAAAATGTGCTATCAATATTTGAATCTAAATAGTATAATTTAAAATTATACTATTTACAGTATTAAAATATTTTGTATGAAAATGTAAACTGGAAAAATGCAAGCTAAAATACAAATATAAATCTTAAAATTTTTCTTCTCATGTTCCCTGGGGCACATGTGTCCCCATTTTGAAGACCACTGACCAATAGGATTGCAGAGTAGAGGTCAGGTTAGTTCCGGGGGCATTATCAGGACATTCTATACGATTTGAATTTGTCCTGGTATGCATCCTTCTTCACCCTGTTTTTACTTGTCCCTTTTCTCCCCCATTCATATATACACACACAAACTTATGATCTAAAGTTTTTAGTTCCAATAGCTACTCAGGACAGGTCTGCATAATAGAAGTATCTCAAATAAGGAGTGATTATAGCCAAGAATAAGCACCTTGAAAGAAATGCATAGTATTAGCTCAGAACAAAAGCACAGATTTAACAATGTTTCAGATTTAAAAATGTTACGCATGTACGTATTTGCACTGAATTTAAGGTTGAGCCACCGGGAAATCTATGGATATACTGATATATACATCAGTTAAAGTTAATAATATAACCTGCTTAAATGTGCATTTGTTCCTATCTTTGGTGCATTCCCATTGGGTCCTCTTTTAGGTTCAGCCAGATATTGCACCAGGAAAAGTCAGACATCGATCTTGTCCTGTATTAATTGTAAGTTGAGCGGATGGCTGCACATCTTTAGTATCCTTTTTTCAAATGTTGTCATGGGTGTCATCTCTGTTTCCAGCTTTTTGGTTTTATTGCAGTTTTATTTTCTGTAATTTTCTTGAAATGCTGTGATAAATGAGATGGAGAACCCATAGCTCAGTCACTAGTTTGTTCATAGATTGACCATTGAATGTAAAGTATGTGATGCTAAGAACAATTTTGATGAGATCCATTGTTGAATGTGCAATGATTCATCCTTCTTTGTGAAGTTGTTACCTTTATGTCTCAGTGCTGCATCATTTTTCATGTTTCTCTTTTAATAAGTATTTGGAAGGACAAAAATCTTCCCCCAAAATAGCCTAGGCTAAATTGCATACAAGTGAGAGATATTCACTAAATATATCAATACCTATATGATTGTACAGTTTAACTTCTCATTTTTAATGAGTTTATAATGTGTTATTTTTAGAGAAACAATCTGGTATCTCACTTCCATCATCTTTTGTTAAATCTCTTATCCCTGCTCTTATGAATCTCTTTTCTTTGACAAACCATATGAAATACAAAACTCAGATATTATCTGATTTACTATGATTCAGTAAAAATGTGACCATTTTTCTGAAATGAAATATATTTATTTCATATGTGTGTGTATATATATATGTATGAATTCTAATACATATATTTGAAATTCAAATATATGTATATATAAACTAATATATATATATGTACGATTATTATATGTACATATAAAACAAAAAGAAACTGAGTGACAAAAATAAGTTATAATTTGGGCATCCTGATGATTCATAATGTGTTCATTTCTGATGGAAAGCTTACAAACCACTGAAAATAACCTTCATATATTCTCTGGACTTACATGCTTATGAAGACATATCTTAAAAGCTTGCAATTTGGTGATCAAGTTTTCAACTATAAAAGTGATGTCTTTTTTTGTTTGTAGTTTATTTGAAGTTTATTTGAAGAATTAATTTCCTTCCAAAGACCAAGGATGCTGCTTTTACCCTCTAATTAACCTTCTCCCAAAAATCTAACCTATTGACAATAAGCCATGAAAACCAAGTTCCTCTGTTAGAACAAAAGCAAGTGGCCTCTTTGAATCATTTTATAAAAAAGAAAATAAAATATATAAATACTCATTCCATATATATACATAATCCATATGCCTTGAGACAACAGATCATGCCAGTGTATTTCAGAGGCAAATGGGGAAAAGAAATCCAATCAACAGGAAAAATGCAGCAGTTATGAGAACATGTACTTTTAAAATTTTCACTAAGGAAGAGCTGTCAGGGAATTCAGAGATCTTTCCCCAGTAAAGGAGACACTGGCTATGGCCATGTGCATGAAAGATGCAATGATTATAAAATGTGAAAGGAGAATATTGGTATGCTGAATGTTATGTAGAATGTTTGATTTATCCAAAAAAAATCAACAAACAAAATTATCATAGTCAAACTTGCAGGTTGTTTTATTTGAAAACACGGCGACTTGCATTATTAAAATCTCAGTGGGTTTTTATGAAAATATAAATCATGTGAAAAAATTTACACACTAATTTTGTGGAAACCCATTACTTTCCAATAAGTAATCATGTCTATGATAAATTTAAAAAGCAAGGGATAAAAGAAAAAAAAAAGCAAAAATATCTAGGATATTTCCTTTCACTTTCCCATACAGTGGTCTTACTAAGTACCTACCTTCTAGAATACTAATAGTACTCTAGAGGCCCAGGAGCTCAGAGAATTTTTCTAGTTTCCACTTGCTACCTTTTTCTTACTCTGATCCAGTAATCCAACTTCTTCTATCTTGTCTTGTTACTATTTCCTTTATTGTAAGACCCCTTGTGTCCTTAAGACATCACTTTTATAGTTGAAAACTTGATCACCAAATTGCAAGCTTTTAAGATATGTCTTCATAAGCATGTAAGTCCAGAGAATACATAAAAAGTTATTTTCAGTGGTTTGTAAGTTCTCCATCAGAAATGAACACATTATGAATCATCGGGATGTCCAAATTATAACTTATTTTTGTCACTCAGTTTCTTTTTGTTTTTTTTTAATTGACATATAATAATTGTGCATAATTATAGGGTACAGAGTGATATTTTGATACATGTATACAATGTGTAATGATCAAAACAGGATAATTAGCATATCCATAATCTAAAACATTTATCTTCTTTTTGTGTTGGAAACATTCAAAATCCTCTCTTCTAGCTGTTTGAAAATACACAATAAATCACTGTCAACTATAGTCAATCTAAAGAGCTACAAAACGCTAGAACTTACTCCTATCTAACTACTTTTGTCTCTGGTAATCAACATTTCCCCATCCTCTCTGCCCCCTACACTTTCTAGCCTCTAGTAACCGTTATTTTTCTTCCTACTTCTATGAGAAAAAGAGCTTACTTATATCAATAATCACATGCGTATTTCTCTTTCTCTCTGTCTTATTTCACTTAACATAATGTCCTACAGTCTCATCCGTGTCGCTGTGAATGACAGAATTTCATTCTTTTTTATGGCTAAATAGTATTCTTTGTATTAAATACCACATTTTCTTTACCTGTTTATCTGTTGATGGACTCTGAGGTTGATTCCATTTCTTGGCTGATGTGAATAGTGCTGCAATAAACATAGGAGTGCAGGTAGCTCTTCAAAATGCTGATTTCCTTTCCCTTAAATATATACCAACTAGTGAAATTGCTATATCATATAGTAGTCCTATTTTTAGTTAATGGAGGAGCCTCCATACTGTTTTCCATAATGAATGTGCTAATTTATATTCTCACAAATAGTGTATAAGGGATTATTTTTCTCTGCATCCTTGCCAGTGTTTATTTTTTAAATCTTTTTGATAATAGACATTCTAAATGGGATGAGATAATATTTCACTATGGTTTTGATTTGCATATAAAAATAAATATTTTTATATCCTTATTGATCATTTGCATGTACTCTTTTGAGAAATGTCTATTCAGTTTGTCAATTTTAAAATTACTTTTTAATTGACAATTTAAAATATGTATGCTGTTGAATTGTTGGAGTTCCTTATATATTCTGAATAATAATCCTGTGTCTAATAAATTGCAAATATTTTCTCCAATGCTGCAGGTGTCTCTTCACTTTGTTCATTTTTTTTTTCCTTTGCTGTGCAGAAGCTTTTTAGTTTGGTATAATGCTGTTTATTTTGGCTTTTGTTGTCTGTGCTTTTGAGATCTTATACAAAAAAAAAAAAATTTCTCAGATCAATGTCCGCAAGCATTTCACTTGTTTTCATGGAGTAGGTTTGTAGTTTCAGGTATTAAATATTCAATATACTTTGTATTGATTTTTGTATTTGATAAGAAATACAGGTTTAATTTTACTTTTTGTCATATGGATATCTAGTTTTATCAGCACCATTTATCGAAGACACAATCCTTTCCCCAATGTATGTTTTTCTCACTTTTGTCAAAAATCAGTTGGTTGTAAACATGTGGATTTATTTCTGGGTTCTCAATTTTGTTCCATTTGTCTAGGTGTCTGTTTTTCAGTGAATGCCATGCTGTTTTGATTACATCATATATTTTGAAGTTGGATACTGTGATGCTGGAGCTTTGTTCTTTTTGTTCAGAATTGCTTTAGCTATTTGGGATGTTTCATGGTTTTATACAAATTTTGGATTTTTTTATTTCCATGAAGAATGGCATTGGTAATTTGATTGATAGTACATTGAATTTGTAGACTACTTTGGGTAGTACGGTCATTTTAACAATATTAATTCTTCCAATTCATGAACATCAGATGTCTTTCATTTTTTGTGTGTCCTCTTCCATTTTTTTTCATCAGTGTTTTGTAATTTTCAACATAGGGTTTTTCATCTCCATTAAATTTATTTGTAGTTGTTTTTTTTTTTTTTTTTTCCTAGCTACTGAAAAGGGAACTGCTTTGTTGATTTCTTTTTTAGATACCCAATACTGGTGTGTAGAAATGCCACTAATTTTTGTATGTTGATTTTATATCCCACAACTTTACTACATTTATTAATCAGTTCTAACAGAGATTTTTGGGTAGTCTTTAGCAGTTTTTATACATAAGTTCCTGTTGTCTGCAAAACAGTGACAAATTGTCTTTGTCTTTTACAATTTAGATGCCCTACATTTCTTTCTCGTTCCTAATTGCACTGGCTAGAATTTCCAATATTATGTTGAACATGAGTGGTGAAAGTGGGCATCCTTGTCTTTTTTCTTTTTCTTAAGAAAAGCTTTCAACTTTTCTCTGTTCAGTATGACTGTATCTATATGTTTTTCATATATAACTTTTATTGTATTGAGGCACATCCCTTCTATAACTAATTTATTGAGTATTATTATCATAAAGTCATGTTGGATTTTATCAAGTGTTTTTTCTGCATCTATTAAGATGACAATATGTTTTCCATTCTGTTGATGTGTTTTATCACATTTGCTGATTTGTATATATTGAACCATCCTTACATCCTGGGATAAATCTCACTTTGTCATGGTGTGTAATTTGCTAATGTGCTGTTGGATTCAGTTTGCTAATATGTAGTTGAAGGTTTTTGCATTTATGTTCATCAGGGATGCTGGTCTGTAGCTTTTTCATTTTGTTGTGTCCTTGTCTGGTTTTAGTACCAGAGTAATGCTGGCCTTATAGAATGAATATGAAAGAATTCCCTTCCCTTTATTATTTTGGAGTATTTTAAAATAATTGGTGTTAGTTCTTCTTTATAATTTTGTTAGAATTCAGAGCAATGCCATCTAATTGTGGGCTCTTGTTTGTTACAAGACTTCTTTATTAATTGATTCAGTCTTGTCACTGGTTATGGTCCATTCATTTTTGTTACTTCTTCCCGGTTCGATCTTGCTTGTATGTGTCTAGGATTTTATCTGTTTGCTCTAGATTTGTTCAATTTGTTGATGTACAGTGGTTGATAAAGGTATCTAATGATCCCTTCTCTTTCTGTGGTATCAGTTGTAATGTCTCCTTTTTTGTTTCTAATTTTATTGATCTGAGTCATCTCTTTTTTAAAAATCTTACTTAGTTTAGCTAATAGTTTGCAGATTTTGTTTGTCTTTTCAAAAACCAGTTTTTTATTTGGCTGATTTTTTTGTGGGTTTTTTTTTTGTAGCTGTTCTGTTTCTTTTTGCTCTGGTCTTTATTATTTATTTTCTTCTACTAATTTTGGGTTTGGTTTGCTCTTGCTTTTCTAGTTGCATGTGGTATATTGTTAGGTTTTTAATTTAAAAATTTATATTTTTTGATATGTGTGTTTTTATATAAACTTTGCTTAGTATTGCTTTAACTGCATAAGTTTTGCTATGTTCTGTTTTTATTTTTGTTTCAAGAATTCTTTTAAATTTTCCACTTAATTTCATCATTAATATATTGGTCATTTGTGATCATTTTGCTTAATTTTTATGTACTTATACAGTTTCCAAAATTTCTTTTGTTATTGATTTTTAGTTTTATTCCATTGTGGTCAGAAAATATATTGTATATGATTTACATTTTTACAAAAATTTTTTATGATTTGTTTTGTGCCCTAACATATAGTCTATTCCAAATAATATTCTATGTCCTAAAAAAAAAGATTGTGTATTGTGCATTTGTTGGATGAAATGTTCTATAAATGTCTGTTAGGTTAATTTGATATGTGTTGAAGTTTAAATAAAATGTTTACTGATTTTCTGTCTATACAGTCTGTCCAGTGCTGAGAGAGTATTAAAGACACCAATTATTGTACTGGGATCTATCTCTCCCTTTAGATTTAATAACATTTGCTTTATATATCCGGGTACCTATTGTTAGGTGCATATATATTTACAATCGTTATATCCTCTTGCTGAATGTCATTCAATTTCTCAGCCAGAGTTTTTGTTGAGTTTAGACTTTATGCTCAAAATACACAATGAAGGCAGGATAATCTTGAGACAACTGAATATCTACATTCAGAAGAATAAAACTGGATTCTTATCTCACACCATATACAGAATTTACCTCAAAATTGATTAAAAAGTTAAACATAAGACCCAAAACTATAAAACTACTAGAAGAAAACATAGGGGAAAAGCTCTATAACATTGGTCTGGGCAATGACTTCTTGAATATGACTTCAAAAGCACAGGATGCAAAAACAAAAATAGACAAATGGTATTGCATCAAACTAAAAAGCTTCTGCACATCAAAGGAAACAATCAACAGAGTAAAGGGAAAACCTACATAATATAAGAATACACTTGCAAACTATATATCTAATAAGTAGTTAATATCCAAAATATATATAAAATATAAACAACTTAACAACAAGACAATAAATAACCCAACTTAAAAATGGGCAAATGAATAGACATTTGTCAAAAGAAGACATGCAAATGACAGACAAATATATAAAAAATGTTTAACATCACTAATCATCCAGCCAATGAAAATTAAAACCACAATTGGATATCACCTGGCACCTGTCAGAATAGCTATAATAAAATAAACAAAAACAATGATTGGGAAGGATATGAAAAAAATGGAACCCTCACAAACTGTTGGTAGAAATATAAACTAGTACAGGCATGATGGGAAACAGTATCAAGATTCCTCAAAAAAATAAAAATAGCACTACCATACGGTTCAGTAATCCTACTACTTAGTATAAATTTGAGGTAAAAGAAATGAGGATGTTGAAGAGATCTTCATGCCCATGTTTATTGCAGTGCTATTATTCACATTAGCCAAGATATGAAAAGAACTTCAGTATCCATCAACAGATAAATGGATACAGAAAATGTGATATGTATATAATGGAATACTATTCAGGCATAGAAAAGAATGATATACTGTCATTCACAGGAACTTGGATGAGACTGGAGGACACTATGTTAAGTGAAATAAGCCAGGCACTGAAAGATAAATGCCATATGATATTACTCATATTTTGAATCTAAAAAAGTTGATCCCAAAGAATTAGATGGTAGAATAGTTGTTACCAGGGCATGGGATTATTGGGGAGAGAGGTTGGTGATACGTTGATCGAAGAACACAAAAGTTCAGTTAGATGTTAATAGAAAGAATAAGTTCAAGAGATAGATTGTTAGTACTCACTTTCTGAAGCCTACTTCTGTCAATTCATCTATCTCATCCTCCGTCCAGTTCTGTGCCCTTGCTGGAGAGCCATTGTGATCATTAGGAGGAGAAGAAACACTCTGACCTTTTGAGTTTTCAGCATTTTTTCATCAATTCTTTCTCATCATCATGAGTTTATCTAGTTTTGGTCTTTGAGGCTGCTGACCCTTGGGAGAGGGTTTTGTGAGGACTTCTTTTGTTGATGCTGCTGTTGTTGCTTTCGATTTGTTTGTTTTTCTTTCAATAGTCAGGTCCTTCTTCTGTAGGGATCCTGCGGTTTGCTGGGAGTTCACTTCAGGCCCTATTCATCTGGTTCACTCCCATGCCTGGAGATGTCACTTGAAGAGTCTGGAGAACAGCAAAGATGGGTGCCTGTTCCTTTCTCTGGGATGTCTGACCTCGAGGGTCACTAACCTAATGCCAGTAGGAACGCTACTGTATAGGGTGTCTGACAACCCCTGTTGGAGGCTCTCACCCAGTTAAGTGGCACGGGGAGCA
This sequence comes from Papio anubis, assembly GCF_008728515.1. NCBI lineage: Eukaryota > Metazoa > Chordata > Mammalia > Primates > Cercopithecidae > Papio > Papio anubis. The sequence goes on along the minus strand of NC_044984.1, from coordinate 16,534,765 downwards.
GGACCCATTTAATGAAGCACTTTGGCTGTCCCTTGGTGGAGGGGGTTTGCTGCGCTGGGAGGAAACCCACTCATCTGGGCTGCCTGGATTCCTCAGAACTAGCAGGAGGAAAGACTAAGTCAGCTGGTCCATGGAGACTGCAGCCACCCCTCTCCCTAAGGGCTCAGGCCCATGGAGATCAGAGTTCTGTCCCAGAGCCCCTGGCTGGAGTTGTTAGAGTTCCTGCAAGGAGGCCCCACCCACGGAGGAGGGATGGGTCAGGGTCAGACCTGAAGAAGCACTCTGGCAGCTGTTTTCCCCACCGCCCTGGGAGCTTAGTGTGTTAGGCAGCTAGCAGTCCCAGTGTTTGGCTGCTGCTCCTTCCCCAAGGAGCTCAGAGGGCTTAGACAGCACGCAGCTGCAGCTGTGGTGATGGCCACCCCTCCCCCACGGAACTCACCAGGCTTAGGCAGATTCTACCAGAGAGGCTACTGAGAATCTGCATGACTTGGTAGTTGGGCCCGTAGGCCCCAGTGGTGTGGGCTCATGATTGGGATGTTCCAATCCGTGGGTTGCACAGTTCCATGGAAAAAGCACGGTTTCCCAGGCTGGGTAGTGTGCTCACTCACCGCCTCCCTTGGTGGGAGGTGGGGGCTCCCCTGCCCCGTGTGGCTCTCAGGTGGGCCACATCCCACCACATTACTCTTCCTTCATCTCCGTGGGTAACGCCAACCGCCTAATCAGTCCTAAAGCCAGAACCTGGATACCTTGGTTGCCAGTGCAGGATTCTTAGGCTGTTTTGGTTCTTTTTGATGGGAGCCTCTAATCGCTGCTACTTCTAGTTGGCCAGTTTGGCCCCACCCTCAAGAGATATATGGTACAACATGGGGAACATAGTGAATATATTATATTATTGAAAAATGCTCAGAGAGTGGATGTAAAATTTGTCAACCACATCCGTTTGAAGAGACCACCAAACAGGCTTTGTGTGAGCAATAAAGCTTTTTAATCACCTGAGTGCAGTTGGACTGAGGCCAAAACAGGAGTAAGCAATGGAAGATGGGGTGGGGCAGTTTTATAGGATTTGGGTAGGTAGTGGAGAATTACACTCAAAGGGGGTTTTTCTCTTGAGGGCAGGGGCGGGGGTTACAAGGTCCTCAGTGGGGAGCTTCTGATACTCATTGTCCAGGAGAGGGAATTTCACAAAATCAATTGATCAGTTTGGGTGGGGAAGGGACAAATCACGATGGTGGAATGTCATCAGTCAAGGCTGAAACTGGCTATTTTCACCTCTCCTGTGGTTCCTCAGTTGCTCCAGGCCATCTGGATGCATATATGCAGCTTTGGGCTCAGAGGCGTGACATTCCTGTCTTCTTATATTAATAAGAAAAACAAAACAAAATAGTGGTGCAGTGAAGGGGCAGTGACAATTTTTTGGGGGTGGCATGGAGAGATAATGGGCGATGTTTCTGAGGGCTGCTTCGAGTGGGATTAGGGGTGGCGTGGGAACCTAGAGTGGGAGAGATTAAACTGAAGAAAGATTTGGAGATAAGGGGTGATATTGTGGGGTTGTTAGAAGGAGCATTTGTCATATAGAATGATTGGTGATGGCCTGGATGCAGTTTTGCATGAATTGAGAAACTAAACGGAAAACGCAAGGTCCGCATAAGAAAAGGAGAAAAATAGATATTAGAGGACTAAGAATTGGGAGGAGCCAGGACACCCAATTAGAGAGTACCCAAGGGGGTTCATGTTTCCTGTGTCCATATGAAGAGACCACCAAACAGGCTTTGTGTGAGTAACATGGTTGTTTATTTCACCTGGGCGCAGGCAGCCTGAGTCCGAAAAGAGAGTCAGCAAAGGGTGGTGGGATTATCATTGGTTCTTATAGGTTTGGGGATAGGCGGTGGAGTTAAGAGCAATGTTTTGGAGGCAGGGAGTGGATCTCACAAAGTACATTCTCAAGGGTGGGGAGAATTACAAAGTACCTTCTTAAGGGTGGGGGATATTACAAAGTACATTGATCAGTTAGGGTGGGGCAGAAACAAATCACAATGGTGGAATGCCATCAGTGAAGGCTATTTTCACTTCTTTTGTGGATCTTCAGTTGCTTCAGGCCATCTGGATGTATACGTGCAGGTCACTGGGGATATGATGGCTTAGCTTGGGCTCAGAGGCCTGACAGTTCAGCTTAATTATCTGCTTGGTTGGCGAGTTTTGGGGCTCTAAGCTTGAGTTTTTTTACGTTGTTATATACCAGGCCAGGTTCATTTAGGTAAAAACAACACTCTTCATTTAAAATATACAGAGTCCTCCTTTTTAAGTTGGAGGCTGAGCTTGGTGAGGTGTTTTTAAAAGACCATTAATCTGTTCTACCTTTCCTAAAGATTGAGGACAGTAAGGTGTATGAAGGTTCCACTGAATACCAAGAACCTGAGAGATGGCTTGGGTGATTTGACTAATAAAAGCTGGACCATTGTCAGATTGAATACAAGTGGGGAGGCCAAATCAGGGGGTTATATCTGTTAGAAGGGAAAAAATGACTGCGTTAACCTTTTCGGAGCTAGTGGGAAAGGCCTCAACCCATCCAGTGAAGGCATCAATCCAAACCAGGAGATATTTAAATTTATGGACACGGGGCATATGAGTAAAGTCAATCTGCCAATCTTGTGTTGGAGTAAATCCATGAGCCTGATGCGTAGGAAAAGGAGGAGGTCTGAGAAAGCCTTGGGGGCTGGTGGCATGGTAGTTAGAGCATTGAGAGGTGATGGTCTTAAGAATGGATTTTCATGAAGGGAAGGAGATGAGGGTATGCAGGAGGCAAGCCAGAGGCTTGTATCCCACATGGAAGAGGTCATGAAAGGAAGAAAGAATGGACTGAGCTTGTGAGGTAGGAAGAATGAATTTTTCATGATTTAAGCACCACTCGCCCTGAGTTGGAAAAGACTGGTAGAGCAGGTTTTCAGAAGAGTAGGTGGGAGTGATAGAGGAGAAAGAAAAATCCTGGTCCTCTGGAGTGGGGGCTGGAATGTTAGTGGGTATGGAGGCATTGGCTATTTTTTTTTTCTTCTGCTGTCCTGTCAACATAGGCATTTCCTTTTACAATAAGATCAGGTTTCTGGTGTGATTTATAATGCATGACTACAGCCTTGGCCAGCAGGAGAGTAACCTTAAGGAGGGCCTTTATTAGACAGGTATTGATAATGGAAGAGCCTTGTGTGGTAAGGAAGCCTCTTTCAGCCCAGATGGCAGCATGGTTATGGAGGATGTGGAAAGCATATTTGGAGTCAGTATAAATGTTAATATGCATTCCTTTAGCAATAGGGAGCACACAAGTTAAAGCAATTAGTTCGACTTGTTGGGAAGTGATGGAGGGAGGAAGTGCAGCAGCTTCAAAAATAGAGGTGTGGGACACGACAGCATATCCAGCTTTAGCTGGTGAAAATTGATTGGGTTTAGAAGAACTGCCATTGATAAACCAAGTGTGGTCTGGGTTTGGAGTTGGAAGAATAGAAATATGAGGAAAGGGGGAAGATGCTGTGTGTATTGGGGAAATACAGTCATGTGGTTCAGGACTTGCGTTGGGTGCTAAGTGAGAAGCTGGATTGAAATCGGGCCCATGGGTAATAGTTACTGTTGGAGTTTCAACAAAGAGTGAATAGAGCTGGAGGAGTCGAGGGGCAGACAATACACGTGAAAGGTGTGAGGAGGATATTAATGCTTGAAGGTTGTGAGAACAGTAAAGGGTAAGTGGAGCATAGCCTGTGATTTTTGAAGGCCTCGAGAAGTATTAAAATGGTGGCTGCCACCACATGCAGACACGAGAACCAGCCCAGAACTGTGGGGTCAAGTTGTTTTGATAGAAAGGCAATAGGTCATGGGCCTGAGTTCTGTGTGGGAACTCCAGCAGCACAGCCTTATATTTCAGCTGTGTGTAAGGAAAAAGGATAGGATGAGTCGGGGAGTGCTAATGTGGAAGCTGTCTCTAGGGCCTTTTTGAGAAAGCAAAGGGAGAATGGGGAAAAGACTTAGGGTCTATGGGATCAGTTATGTTACCCTTTGTGAGCTTGTAAAGTGGTTTGGGGCCGGGCGCGGTGACTCAATCCTGTAATCCCAGCACTTTGGGAGGCCGAGACGGGCGGATCACAAGGTCAGCAGATCGAGACCATCCTGGCTAACCCGGTGAAACCCCGTCTCTACTAAAAAAAAATACAAAAAACTGGCCGGGCGAGGTGGTGGGCGCCTGTAATCCCAGCTACTTGGGAGGCTGAGGCAGGAGAATGGCGTAAACCCGGGAGGCGGAGCTTGCAGTGAGCTGAGATCCGGCCACTGCACTCCAGCCTGGGTGACAGAGCGAGACTCCGTCTCAAAAAAATAAAAAAATAAAATAAAAAAATAAAGTGGTTTGGTTAGGAGAGCAAAGCCTGGTATCCAGAGTCAGAAATCTAACAACGCCTAAGAAAAGGAGTTGTTTTGTAGAAGCGGCTGGGGTTTGGGAGATTAGCCAGACACTTTCAGCAGGGAGAGCACATGTGTTTTTATGAAGAATTATGCCAAGATAGGTAATGGATGAGGAAGAAATGTGGGCTTTGGAAGGGGATACATGATATTCTTTGAGAATAGATGTTGGAGGAGCATGAGGGTGTCCTGTTGGGAAGATTCACAGGAGGGTTTATAAAGTAGAAGGTTGTCAAAATATTGAAGAAGGTGAGAAGCAGATGACGGAAAGAGAAAGGACTTGACTGAAGTAATTGGGGCTGTCTCTGAAGCCCTGTGGCAGTACAGCCCAGGTAAGTTGCTAAGACTAATGGGTGTGAGGGTCAGTCCAAGTGAAAGTGGAGAGAGGCTGGAATGAAGGGTGCAAAGGAATAGTCAAGAAAGCGTCTCTGAGATCCAGAACAGAATAATGGGTTGTGGAGGGAGGAATTGAGGATAGGAGAATATACGGGTTTGCACCATGGGGTGGATAGGCAAGACAGTTTGGTTGATAAGGTGAAGATCCTGGGCCAGCCTGTAAGACTTATCCAGTTTTTGGACAGGTAGGATAGGAGAGTCTTAAGGAGAGTTTGTAGGCTTTAAAAAGCCATGCTATAACAGGCGAGTGATAACCGGCTTTAGTCCCCTCAAAGCCTGTTGTGGGATGGGATATTGGTGTTGAGTGGGGTAAGGGTGATTAGGTTTGTAATGGGATGGTAAGGGGTGCATGATCGGTCACCAAGGAGGGAGTAGAGGCATCCTATACTTGTGGATTAAGGTAGGGAGACACAATGGGAGGATGCAAAGGAGGCTTTGAACTGTGGAAAAGGGCGGCAATGAGGTGTGGCTGTAGCCCAGGAATAAGCAGGGAAGCAGATAATTTAGTTAAAACGTCTAGACCTAGTAAGGGAGCTGGGCAGGTGGGGATAACTAAAAAGGAGTGCATAAAAGAATGTTTTCCAAGTTGGCACCAGAATTGGGGAATTTTAAGAGGTTTATGTTGGGGTGATCAGACCCAACACTACGTCATGGGGGTGACAAAGTCCAGCAGAGTCAAATGATTGAGAAAAAGTTTGAGAGAGAAAGGTGGGACACCAGGGGGCCATCGCCATTGTGAAGTCTGCAAAGGCCCCGAGCTCTGGGAGCCCACGCTATTTATTGGTAATCCAACAAAGAACCAGGTGGTGAGAATGTGGAGGTCAAAAGGGCAGGTTATATTAAGCACATGATTTACAGCTGTGATGGTTTAACATTTATATGGAACAGGTTCTGCTACTTGAGATAATGGGAATAGGAGCCTAGGAAGGCTAGAAGCAAGGAGCCAGCAAGTCTAGACACATTCCAGAGGACATTATGCAAGCCCTGCCTCAGTTTCCCTCCCAACACTCAACATTTTCCCAACAGTTTAGAAGCCTGGCCATCAATATTCACAACAGTTATAGAGGCAAGGGAAACAGGCCCTTGAAAAGAAGGTAATGTGGAGTGAGTAGCCTCTGTATTGATTAAGAAGGGGACAGACTTACCTTCCACTGTAAGAGTTACACAAAGTGTCTGTAATGGTCCAGGAGGCTTCTGAGGCGATTGGCTGAGTCAGTCTTCAGCCACTAAACTGAGATCTGGGAGGGAGTCAGTAAGAGAGCCTTGGGCCAGAGTTCCAGGGGCTCTGGGAGTGGCTGCCGGGCGAGTTGGACCGTCTGATTTCCAGTGGGGTCCCGCACAGATGGGACATGGCTTAGGAGGAATCCCGGGCTGCGGGCATTCTTTGGCCCAGTGGCCAGATTTCTGGCACTCGAAGCAAGATTCTGGGGGAGGAGGTCCTGGAGAAATGCCTGGCCACTGTGGTTTAGGCGTTTTGAAGTTCTTGTGTGCTGGAGATGTGGCTGCGGTTTCTCCCACAGCGGCAGCAAGTAATTGCAATTCAGAAATACGTTGCCCCTTGGTTTCTTCTTCTCTATTACTGTACACCTTGAAGGCGAAGTTAATTAAATCTTGTTGTGGGGTTTGAGGGCCAGAATCTAATTTTTGGAGCTTTTTCTAATGTCGGGAGCAGATTGGGTAGTAAAATGCATGTTGAGAATAAGACAGCCTTCTGGCCCCTCTGGGTCTAGGGCGGTAAAGCATCTAAGGGTTGTTACCAAATGGGCTGGGAAGTGGGCTGGGTTCGTATATTTGATGAAAAAGAGCCTAAATGCTAACTTAGGGAGAGGTCGGATAAAGAAAGGGAGCATTAACCTTGACTATGCCTTCAGCTCCAGCCACCTCTTTAAGAATAAATTGTTGGGCAGGTGGGGGGAGCTAGTCACGGAATAAAACTGTAAGCCGGACGGGGTGTGAGGAGGGGAGGTGATAGAAGGATTATAGGGTGGGGGAGCTGAGACTGGGGAAAAATTGGGACCTGGCTTAGCCTGGCAAAGAGCAGCCTGGGAAGGAGGGGAGCGGTCAGATGGGTCTGTAGAAAAGCAGGATTCAAAGGACTCAGACAGGAGAGAAAGAAGAAAGATTTGGTTGAGCTGCATTTTGGGGCAGAGACTAGAGAGGGATTAATGTGTAGTAAAGAATGCCTGGACATCAGGCACCTCAGACCATTTGCCCATTTTTCGACAAAAATCATCCAGGTCTTGTAAGATAGAGAAATCAAAAGTGTCATTTTCTGGCCACTTGGAACCATTGTCGAGCTTGTACTGGGGCTTAGTGCTGTTGCAGAAGAAGCTAAGGCATTTAGGTTTTAGGTCAGGTGTGAGTTGAAGAGGTTTTAAGTTCTTGAGAACACAGGCTAAGCAAGAAGGGAGAATGGAGGGTGGAAGGTTGCCCACAGTGAAGGAGGTAAGTTGAAAGAGAAAGGTAGACACGGAGAAGGGGGTGGTGAGCAGCCACAGCAGGCGTCCCTGCAAATGACTTGCCACCAAGGGAATGTGGGTGAATGACCAAGGCAGGTGACCCCGTGATGCTCAGACACCAATGGAATGTGGGTGAATGGTCAGGGCAGGTGTCTCCGCGATGATCAGATACCAAGGGAAGACTATCTTCCCGAGTCTGTGACCGGCGTCGGAGTCTTGATCCACGGATAAAATGTGTCTCCTTTGTCTCTACTAAAGAGGAAAATAACTGGAATTGGAAGGACAGGCAGATTGAAGAGCAATGAGAGAGGCTGGAGAAGAGAGTGAAAAGACTGCTTACCCGATTCGAAATTGGTAAGATGCTCCTTAGGCTGGTTGGTCTGAGGACCTGACGTAGTAGGTGGATCTCCTCATGGAGTGAGGGCGAGGACAGAGGACCAGTCTCCGAAGGACGCCCCTGTCCCGGGTCTTTGGCACCAAGTGTCACGCACGTCCGTGGGAAGAGACCACCAAACAGGCTTTGTGTGAGCAATAAAGCTTTTTAATCATCTAGGTGCAGGTGGACTAAGTCGGAAAACGGAGTCAGCAAAGGAAGATGGGGTGGGGCAGTTTCATAGGATTTGGGTAGGTAGTGGAAAATTAGAGTTAAAGGGGGTGTTTCTCTTGCGGGTAGGGGCGGCGGTTACAAGGTGCTTCTATACTCATTGTCCAGGAGAAGGAATTTCACAGCGCCATTTGATCAGTTAGGGTGAGGCAGGAACAAATCACAATGGTGGAATGTCATCAGTCAAGGCAGGAACTGGCTATTTTCACCTCTCTTGTGGTTCCTCCATTGCTCCAGGCCATCTGGATGCATAAGTGCAGGCTTGGACTCAGAGGCCTGACAAAGTTTCTCACTACAAAAATGATAACTATCTTAGGTAATATGTATATTAGCTATATTTAGTAATTTCACAATGCATATAAATTTCAAAACATGCTGTACATACTAAATACAATTTTATTTGTCAATTCTAAAAACTAAAAGTTATAATACTGTTTGATGTTCAAGACATATGTTATAAACAGAGTAAACTGATTTTATAGAGGTTGTTCTGTTGGAGGCAGGGAGAAGAGAAATGACGGTTGTTCTGTAGGATGCAGGGAGAAGAGACATGACATCATTATGGACACTGAAGAAGAATGTCCAAACCAGTGGTTTATTGGAAATGGAACCTAGTGATTTTACTTGTAGTTACTATAAATATTTATTAAAATTTTTTAAAATATATTTTTGCCTTGTTTAAATTTACCATAATTATGTGGTAAATGTTTGCATTTTATATAAACAATTTGCTTTTATAAACAATATTCTTTAGATTTTATTAATTCTTTTTAAATCAGAGAGGTCTGCAAATACATTTTCAAATAAATTCCCTGGCATTCTGTGAGTTCTCGATGTTTTGAAACACAGTTATATAATTTTAATGTAAGAACAAGAATACTAGTATAGACAGAAATATTCTTAACAAAAAGTCATACCATTACGTTTCCATCATGACATAATTCCAGGGAGACTGATGGATTGGAATTGTGGGAAACCAATTTTCAACATTGCTGTTTTAATACATTAGAAGTCTGATAATGAGAGCTTATAAAAGACGAAGGGAAGAGAAAGTTTGCAATCTCCTGTGTATGTTGTGACTTCACTAATGCCCATAGAGCTTTGTGTTAATGATATGAATACATCTTTACCTGTTATTTATGTCTTGATTTAGAGATAGAGATAGATGATAGGTAGATAGGCAAGTAGGTAGGTAGATAGAAAGATGATATATAGATAGATAACTACATCTTTCAAGGCTCCAAACACTTTAAGACAGATTATCTCTCCTATGGTCTGACACTCCCTGTCACTAAATGATATTCCCCCAAAATCCATATGTTGAAGACCTAACCCCCAATGTGACTCTATTTAGAAATACGTCCTTTAAGGAAGTGGTTAAAGTTAAATGAAGTCATAAGATTGAGACTCTAATCCAGTAGGATTGGTGTCCTTTGAGGAAGAAGAGACACAATGACTAGGTGGTCACAGAACAAAGCCATGTAAGCACATGGCAAGAAACTGGCTATCTGAAAATCAAGGAGAGAGCCATCACCAAAAAGTGATTTTGTGGCAGCTGGCACCTTGATTGTGAATTTCCAGGCTCCAGAACTGTGGGAAAATAATTTTTTGTTGTTTAATCTACCCAGGTGTAGTACTTCCCTCAGATGTCAAAGCCTCTCATTGCAACTCTCAAAACCTGGATCCTGTAAGATCCCTTATGATTCCGAACTTTACCAAATATGACTGAACTTTCCATTTCTTCCTAATCTGCTCTGAGCTTCGGAACTCAAAAGCTGTCATCAGGGTAATTCTCCTCTATATCAAATGTTCGCCGGCATATTTCCTTCATTTTATAGATATAACTGAAACCTATGATTTCCAAAATCTATGTCTTCTCCCATAGTATTTGTGTGTGTGTGTGTGTGTGTGTGTGTGTGTGTTTTAATATGGGTTGTGTTCTCCACATCAAAAGTACTATTCAGTCATAAGGCAAAGTTAGTGTCCTCTTAATATCTCTTTGTCACTTATAAACCACAGACTATCTCTTGTCTCTAAAACTCCGCAGTTTTTAGATATAAATATCCTAACTGTATGCCACTTCCTTTCCTCCTTTCCTACATTCTTTTTGAAAACTTACTTATTCAATAAAGATTATGGCATTGATTGACTCATAAGTTTCTCTTGCTAAAACCATTGATGTTTTTTATATCCACTCAGTGGATCTTCGAACACCCTGACTTTCTTGATGTTGCTTCAAATAATAAGTTAGGCTATTTACCTCAAACACCTATTCTCATGTCATTTTAGAGCACTCAGGTTGCTGTAACGAGGTTCTGTACATTGGGTGACTTATAAACAACAGAAATTTAATTTTCCCAGTTCTGGAGGCTGGAAAGTCCAAGATCAATATGCTGGCAAATTTCATGTCTGGTAAGGGTCACTTTCTAGTTCCCAGACAGTGCCTTACTTACCACTGTGTCTTCAAACAGTATAGAGGGCAAGGGTCTCTCTGTGGCCTCTGTTTTTAAGTGAACTAATTTCATTAAGAGGGCTTTACTTTCATGACTTAACCATCCACCAAAGACTTTTCCTCTTAATACTATAACATTGGGAGTTCAAATTTCAATGTACGAATTTGGGATGAAACAAAAACATTCTTTCAAAACATGAAAGGTGTTAGACCCTAGATCTTATTTTTCTGTAAGTTATAAATGATGGTTACTATGGAGGGAATACCTTAACATCAACCATAATTCCACCACTCCACAATGTCCATTTTGAACACCCAGTCTTTATCATATCTCTAGCTCACTTCCTAAATTAAGGCTTCTCGAGGTTTTAGGTTTTTTATTTAATGGTCATAGTTTGTATGATATATATTTTTTATATGTTTACAATACTGATGTGTCTTTAAATCTAAAATCACTCTCTTGTAGATAACATATTTTTAACCCATTTTACACTCTTCCTGTTAATTACAATGTTTAATTCATTTACATTGAATTTATGAGGTAGGATTTACATCTTCCATTTTACTATTTTTGTTTCTGTGCATTATGTTGTTTTTGTTCCTGTAATCCCCCTTACTACTTTCTTTTGTGTTAAATAGACATTTAGTTACCTTTACCCACCTTTTTTATTATTTCTTAATATTTTCTTTAGTTCTTTTTTTACTGTTGCTCTACACATAACAACATCTAAATATAAAACAATCTAGTTAAAATTAATACCATCTCAGTTTCAATATTATACAAAAAGTCCATTTTCTCTTATTTCCTTTGTGTGAATATTGTCATTAAAATGACATTGTTTTTTACACAGTAAATCCCAGAAACAGCTTTGTAATTATTGCTTTATGCAGTTGTCTTTTTATATAAAATAGAATAAAAAAATTTTAATTGCTTTTTTTATATTAACTTATCTATTTACCTTTACTGACACTTTTTATTCTCTCATGTGGATTCAAGTTACTCTGCATGACCCATAATTTCAGCTCAAAAGACTGTTCAAAACTCCCTATAGCTCAGGTCTGCTAGCTACAAATTATCTTAGTTTTTGTGTTTCTGGACTATATTAATTTCTCCCTAACTTTTGAAGGATAGTGTTGCTGGAAAAATAATTCTTGGTTGACAGTCTTTTTTCTATTAGCACTTTTAATATGCCATCCCATTGCCTTTGGACTTCATTTTTATAATAAAAAATCAGCTGTTATTGTTACTAAAGTTTCTTCATAAAAATCTTTTTTTCTGGCTATTTTCAAAATTATCTCTTTGTCTTTGGTTTTCAACAATTTGGCTATTATGTGTCTACATCTTTGATGTATACATTAGTGTTTAAAATTAACTTTGAGAAGTTTTTTCTTTTTTCAAATTTTCTTTCCACCTTTTTCTCTCTAGCTTTTTATTCAGAGATTATTAATGTATTTATGTTAATATGGTTGATGATGTCTTCCAAATGTCTGAGGTTCTGTTAATTTTTCGTCTTCTGTCTATTGTTACTTTGAATAATGTCAGTTGATTCACCTTCATGTTCAATGCTTCCTTCTCTGCTAGATCAAATCTGCTGTTGAGCTTCTTTGTCAATTTTTCTTTACTGTGGATTGTACTTTTTAACTTCAGAATTGTTCTTTGGAAATAGTTTATTTAGCTCTTGGAACACATATATAAGAACTGACTTAAAGTCTCTGTATTACAAGTTCAACACCTGGGTTTTCTCTAGGAAGGTATTATTTTTTTCAAGTGGGGGCCATAATTTTCTGTTTCTTTGTATATCTCATAATTGTTTTTAAGAAGTGAGCTTTTTAAAGAACATAAAGTAACAACCATGGAAATGAGATTCCTTTCCACCCAGGATTGGTGTTGTTGCTAGTTTTTGCTGCTGTTGTCACTGTGGCTATTTGTTTAGTCACTTTTCAGAATTAATTCTCTAGAGTTTGTATTACATGTTTTGTCCAGCCATGGAAGTCTCTTCTCTGTTGGGCTCAGTAGTCAGCTATAGATTATACTAAGGTGTTCTTAAATATTTTGAACTAATATATCTTTCACTTGTTACTATGGGACTTTGTATGTGTGTGCTAGGGCAAGCCTTTAATGTTCTAGCAGTTTAAATCTCTGTCTTAGCCTTCATTTACTTTGTATACAGTGCCTCAAAGTCAGCCAGAAATGATAGATTGGGATCTCCTCAAGACTTTCCAGGACACTTTCACAGCCCTGCCTATTAACATGGCCTTCTAGATAGGAATATTTTGGAGCTTTTCAAATCCGCCTATGGACATCTCACTGTCCATATTTTTCTCTTCATTTTCTGGCCACTCTGTTTGCCCCAACCTGTACATTTTACCTCCATTGACTGTTTTAAACAAACCCCTGGTGATAAGATTTATCAATAATTGAGCTCAGTGGCAGGTCAAATAAGACAAGTCCTGTGAGCGTAGCTTTTCCAGTGAGCTGTGAGACTGGTCCATTAGTGACAGTCCTCAGTGTATGGGGCTTTGGGAGAACTCTAAACTTTTCTCCCCTCTTCTGTGGCTATTAGGTTGCTATTAATAGTTTTCATAACTGCTATGTTTATGAGGCTGCTGCTTTTCAATGCCAATTAAAGCCAAGGATAGGGGCATGGGATTGGGACAAGTTAAAAAGCCACCAAGCTCAGTTTTTTGTTTTTGTTTTTTTTTCTTTTTTTTTTTTTTTTTACCAAGGTTTGGGTTTTTGGTTTTTTATTTGTTTGTTTTTAGTAAAATAACCCACAAATTCTGGAAATCCTTTGGTTAATTTGAGAGTTCTGAAAACACTGACTTTGACAAAAGTTTACCAAGTGTTCTCATTGGTTTTACTGAGGTGTAAATTTTTCAATGTCCTTACTCTTTTATTCTGTAAGTATTTCTCATTCATAAATTTTCAAATTCCAAGCTTAAGAACGTTAATAGATATACTAACATCAACAAGAAATATTGATTATGTGATAAAATATTTTGAATTAAATGATTATATTCTTGTTCTGCAAGTTATTGAAGCCCCATTAATTAAAAATCAGTTCACTTTGCTTCAATTTACTTATCACTTAAACATCACATAAAAGATATCAATATAATTTTTAAATTGAACTTTTGAGAGATCAAATATTATTTCCCTAGAACTCAAACTTTCTATTTTAACTCATTATTTCAATCTTTTGAATGTGTATTATTTCAATTTGGGGTAAGGATAGTAAGGCAGCATTGTCTTAGTCCATTTTCTACTGCTCTAGCATAATATGACAGACTGGATAATTTGTAAAGAGAAAAATGTTTACTTGGCTTAGTTCTGGAGCCTGGGAAATGCAAGGACATAACACCAGCATCTGCTCGATCATCTGATAAGGGCCTTTTTAAAGAGTCATCCCATCATGAAAAGCAGAAAGACAAATGAGTGCATGAAACAGAAAGAGGGAATTGGGCAGATTTTATCCTTTTATCAGGAACCCATAACCATAACCCACTCCCCTAATAACAGCATTAAACCAGTTTTGAAGGCAGAGCATTCATGACTTAATCATATCTTAAAAGTTTCACTTCCAAATACCATAATAATGACAATTAAATTTCAATGTAAGTTCTGAAGGGGGTATTTAAACCATAGCAAACACATGTTATGTGTTTCTTAATTTTCTGTACATTTTACTGATTATTTTTATTATACACAGGAAAATTGTTGCAGAAAATTCACCAAATTGTTTAAAACTTTATAGTTAGCTTAATATACATAATTCAGAGCAGATAGGTTTATTGTAAAATATTAGTTACATGATTATTAAAGTGTTTAAGACCTTTGGTGACATTAGACATTAATATTGAAATTTATCTACATATCCACTCACTGACTTTTTAAACATGTCCAAAATTGTAGTAAAAAGAGTGGGCTTAGGGTGGTAAGAGAGAAAAAGAAAATTCATATGCTTCTGGAGTAATAAGTCAGATATGTTAGTAAGAACTTTTATACAGTTTACATTATATATTTGATTTATTCTCTTATGTACCTTCAGTCTAGAATGGAGACTATATAATAGTCTTTGAAGTGACCTACAGCTTTTATATTGAAATTCATTTCTCATTCACTTTAGATAATATATATTTATGTTCTTCTTTTTAAAATATTTAATCTATTACTGGTACTTATTTCCAATACCCCGACCCTTGCTTTGTTAACATGAGCAATCCTAGCCCAATCAATCTATCTTTGCATATAATGTTGCCTCATGATTCTTTAATTTAAAACAATTCATTAATACTCATCTACCAATATAACTATTGGGTACTAGTACTGTAAAATATTGTAATGTATTTAATATTAAAGCTCATCAATCTATATCAGTAAACTATTATTTATTATGTTCTGTCTTACCAGTTCATGTTATTAATTTTTTTTTTAAACAAGGCTAGAGTCTTGCCTGGGATATGACCAATGTGGTAGCATATTTTATACTCAGAAATATAGTGTATATGTCCAATACATTATATATTATTATTATTTATTGCTTAGTTGAAGACACCGAGTTATCTCCAAGTTATTACTACTTGGAATCAATAGAACGTATGAGGTCACTGATACACGCAATTAGAAAAACATTAATATTATTGAAAACTTGACCAAACTGAGGTATAATCTAACTAACTAGTAGACAAATGGCATTATATGTCAGGTGCAAATGACTGCTGCCTGGATTCTCTCAGTGGTAATTGTTGATAAAACAGATGATAATTTAATATCTGTATGCATCCAAAGTTGCTGAATAAAATATCCAAAGAAAATATTCTCATTTGCCAACTTACACAGAAATAATGGGAGAAATGGCAGCTTTGAAACGGTTCTCTAAATTGTATAATACAGTCACATTCAGGCAAAAAAGCTTAGCTAATGAAAGTCAAAGAATACACACTATAAACACATTGTATGGGCAGCATACTTTCTTAAGCGGTCCATGTCATGTACATTTTTTGGAAGAAGAGATAAGATTTTGTAACAAACAGCAAATAAAATTCCTAAGATAGCAATAATGAGTAGCAAAAATATATAACATTAAAACATATGAATCTTTAAAATATGCTTATTGAAATCAATCTGAGGAAAAGAAACATCCCTCAACAAAAGCAATAAAGTCATTTTCAAAGACAATTAAAAAAGCAATGAAAGTGATGAAATTAAAATATTAGTAGTAATGGAATTAAACAGGAAAACCAATAGTGCTCAAAATTTGAAAATCACACATAATTTGTATACATACAACTTTCACAAAGAAACATCAAAAACTATACACACATTTTCTATGTATATGTACTATGAAAGACTTCTTAATATCCAGGAAAATATTTTAGTTTCAGGGCATACAACTAGATAGATATATAGATAGACAGACAGATACATAGACATAGATAGCTGTAGATAAACAAATAAAAATTAAAATATTTCATGTGCAAGAGTTGAGCACTACAGTAAATTATGTTGCAGTTACTGTAAAAAGTTCTATTTGCTTCTCTTTAAATAGAACTATAGCCAAGGAACAAAGTTCAGAGTCATAAAATATCAGAACAATTATGTTTGATGATTCCATTAGATTGTTTAATATTTTGTTTTGGTAGAATTAAGTCCAGATTCTTCATTTAATATTTCAAATCACTGAAGCAGAAATGTCAGGGTATCTTTAAAATATGGTAGGCTCTCATGAAAACTATCCACAAGGCAAAATTTGGATTTGGCAGTATCACTCACTACCCTTGTGATGGTAAGCATAGTATTTAAAATATGCCACAGTTTTTACACTGGCAAAATGGGATTAAAGTATCCATCCTACCAACTTCCTTGTGAATATTAAGTTAAATGTTTCTCTAAAGACTGTGTAAAAGAAACTTCTATTCAAATCTATGTTTGACTCATATAATATTGTAAAAAGAAAACAGAGTGAATACATTTATAAAGAATTTCTCCAATGAGTACAATTCATAAAAATGACATAATCAGATTCATTCCAACAGATTCTAGCACCCATTGTAATTGAACAACGCATTACTTATAAAGAAATAGGTATGAATTAATACTACATGTGGCTCAAAATGTTCAGAATCCTCTTTCCTTTGGTTATACATTGTCAGTAATTGCAAAATAATTGGCATAGCATACAGAGAGGCTTTATGTAGCCTTTACTTTCTGCTGCATCTTCATTTACCACCCACATTACAGGCACTCAGGGTATCAAGCTATGGTTAAAAATTTTTGTAGTTCTTCAAAAGTGCCATGCTCTGTCTCACCTCCTGGCATTGGATATGCGGTTCTTTTTCTGCCTTCTAAAATATGATTCTAGTTATATTCTGCAAGACAATACAAACGTTTTATAGTGTCCTGTCCAGGCACTTGAATATGCTACTTATTACTCCATTTGTACCACTTTCCTTCTTTTCTTTAGACTCTATGCTTCAGGGTTTCTTTGATATTCACAAAAGATGCAAGACACTATCTTTCCATTTTCCAGATATTTATGATTGCTATTCTGTTCTCCCCAAAATAAATTTGCTTCCTATTCAATAATTAGCCCCTGCTCATGTTTCTAGTCTGCATAGGACAAATTGTTAATCAGAGAAGGGTAGTTTACTTCTTACGTTGGAGTAATTCTTAGGTTAGCCAAGGGATTGATAGGAAGGGAGGCAAAAAAGAAACAAGACTGTATATCTGTTCTGGGTTCCAATGGTACATATTATAGGCAAACCATGCAGTACTCTCTAACTTTATTCATCTCTCGCTAACTTGGATGCCTTTTCCATTTTTTTTCTTTGCTATCACCATTCATCCAAGCCACGATTCATGGTCTTCTTTTACAGAGGTTTTCCTTTCTTTAGTATTCTGGGTTAGAAACCTCTTTTTATTATTTAATCCATATAGCACAGCAGTATGCTCTATCAAAATTATCTCCTTATTTGATTTACTCCAGTATTTATTTCAAATTCCTGACATTCAAAGTCTGCTTTATATCTCACCACTAAAAGATCAGTATGAAAACTCAGATTACACTAGATAATACATATTGAATAAATGGTTTTCATACTGATCTTTTAGGCTAACATAAATTTATATATGATTGCTAACTTGGCTTTACCTTTGCAGTCATCTGTTTCCCATCCAATTTATTGGCTCACATGTTAACGATCAAGCTACCTCATATATTTTACTTCAGATACTGGTAAAATAGACTACAAAGAAAAATTTTATGTAGCTTCCCTAAACTTATTTCGATTAATAGAAACATATCGGCCAACAACTTCATGTCCTCATTAGCTAAGTTGTCCAAGGTACCCTCAGTAGGTCTGAGAATCCTATAAACCCCTTCTTTATTCAGCATTTAACTCCAACTAAATTCACCTATATCACCAATATCTTTTTTTACTGCCTTTAGTGATTAATGATCCAGAAATTTCTTTCAGATAAACTATACCTTACCCTATTATTCACATGGACACTGGATTTCTGTATATTCTTAGATGAATTTCAGCTTATGGTATAATTAATGTTCTATAAATATCCACAGACTTTTATTCTGAATACTGAAAAAATGCAATATTTATAGAATATACTCCCATCATAAACTCTTTTTTTGTTATTGTTTAAAAACTCTGTTTTTGTTTGTTTTGTTGTTGTTTATATTCAATATTTATAGAATATACTCCCATCATAAACTCTTTTTTTATTGACCCAAAGGGTGCCAGTGGTGGTAGAAATAAAAGGAGGAGATAGATAATAAAGACATTGCATATACTGAATCAGCTATACCTTGCAATTAATGGAATATACTGAGGAAAAAAAGTGTAGTAGAGATTGGCTGAGGATTGGCTACTTTGAAAATGGTGGTACAATGGAAAAGATAAGATGGGTGATATACTAATTGGAATGAACAGAAGGTTTTAAGATAGGAAACGTTGAATTGAGTAGCTTCCAAAACATTCAGACAGATGACAATTTGACAGTCAGAAATGTGAAACTAGAATTTAGGAGAAAGGTCGACATTATGTCACAGAGTTGGGTTTGAGTCATTCCCATAGATGTGAGAGTTGATCAGGGAGGTAAGGTGAGAACGTTCAGGCACACATTGAGAAGAATAAGCTGACTCATTCAAGGTGACACCTGGGAAAGAAACATAAAGAATAAAATGATTTTCAAAAAGATGTGCTCTTTTACTCATCACAGTGAATAGCACATGACACTAAAATATCTGGGTGAATAAATAATAAAATACAGTCAATATTGCGTAAGAGTTTAATAGAATGAGAAGTAAAAAAATGTTTATTTACATCTAAAAATTAAACTTATCCATACTTCCCCCAGGGTTGAGAATTGAACAAATGCTCAAAGTTAAATGCTCACATAGTAGCACTTGCTAAAAATTACTCTCTTTTAAAGCAAACTTAAAGAACCATATTTGATACATATTTTGACCTCTACTATAGTGATAATTTGTTACTTTGTGCTCTTTTGTAGTGAAACTCTAATATTTTTTAGCATTAAAATTCACCCAAGAAGATAATGGCATTTTTAAATACAGCTAAAATACAGAAATACTCAAAGTAGAAACATGATTCAACAAATAAAACAAATCTACAATTTGTACAATATTAATAACCTAAGCAGGCACAAGAACTAGAATAGCTAATACCAGTGTAAAAAACAAAAATTGGAAGCATTATGCTAACAATTTTTAAACTTATGATAAAACCATCAGAATGAAGGCAATGTGATATTTCTAAAGGGATACATACATAGATTAACAGAACAAAATGTAGATTCCAGAAATAGATCCACACAAAGTGATCAATAAATATTTAACAAAGATACAAAAACAAAGGAGAAAGAAAAATCTTTCAACAAGTAATTTTGAAGCAATTACACATATATATGGAAATAAAATAAAATATAAAAGAACTTCAACCTAAACCACAAGCCAAATTAAAAACAAACTCAAAATATGTCTTAGATCTAAATGTAAAACATTTTCATGAAACTGTGAAACTTCTAGAATAAAACATAGGAGAAAATCTTTGAGTTTGGGAAGGACAAAGAGCATTTAAACATGACATCAAAAACACCCATAAAAGAAAGTCTATACATAAACATCATCAGCACTTAAAAAAATTACCATGAAAAAATATATTGTTAAACAAATTTTGAAAAAGTATTTAAATGTTTAAATACTATAAAATGTGTTCAAACTGCATATCTGATAGAGGATGTATTAAATATGTAAATATATAAAATATGTTTTTTATAGTAAAACATATCAGTAAAAAAAAAAAAATCCAATTAGAAAATTGGCAAAAACCATAGACAGATTTTTCTGTCTGTCTAAAAGGAATATACAGATGACAAACATGTGAGAAGACACTCAGTATCATTAGCCATTAAGAAAATTCAATTGAACCCATGAGAGATACCACTATGTGACTATTACAACAGGAAGCTTTAGAAATGCTGACAATACCAAAAGCTGGTGAGGATGGGAAAAACAAAAGGCAACTTGATCATGCATGTTTTTGGTGTTACTGAAAAGTGACACAGCCACTCTAGAAACTGATTTCACATTTTCGTATAAAGTTAAATGTACACATATCATATTACCCAGCAATCTCACTACTAGGGATCTATCTTAGAGAAATGAAAACTGATTTTAAATAAAAACCTGCACAAGGGTGTTCAGCAAATTTCTATTTATAATTTTCCTAAGCTAAAATAACCCAAATGCCCTTTAGCAAATGAGTTAATGAAAAAATTCTGGTACATCTAGGAAATAGAATACTACTCAGAGAATGAAAATGAACGAATTTATGGTTCACACAATAACTTGGATGAATTTCAAGTGCATTATGTTAAGTGAATAAAACCAGTCTTAAAAGGTTCCATGCTATGTGACTCAATATGTGTGACCTTTTCTAAGAGACTGAACTGTAGAAATGGAGATCAGATCATTTACTGCCATGGACGGGGGCTAGGCAGATGGTGTGCCTATAGAAGAGCAGCATGAAGACTTTCTTCAGTTGCAAAAATTGTTCTGCATCCTGATTATGGTGATGGGTACACAAATCTATTCATGTAACAAAGTTCATATGACTGCATGTCAAAATAAGACAGTAAATTCCATTAGTGAATCAAAGGATACTCTAAAGGATCGTAGAAGGCATCAAGTTTGATCCCTTCATTCAATGCATGATCAAAATTAGACCTAGATTGTATATATCAGTTGCCTAAAATTATGCAATCATGTATTAGTAAGACTGAGCATCCCTTTAAAGTTCGGATTGATCACAAATGCTGGAACAAGCCTCCGGCTTCCTGACACTGGACCAAATTGTTTTCCCTGTACAATATTACTTTAGGTAATAAAAAACAGTGGTCAATTATCTAATAATTATTTTAAAAAGCTTGTCGTAAATGATATGTCCTCAGATCATCTTTAAATAAGAAAATAAATTAAAATTACCTTGAGTAACATTTGTCTTCTACCTTGGTGTCTCAACTATCACCCAAAATATACTACTAGATTTTTCAACTTGTTTCTTATCAATGAGCTGTGAAAAAAAAGATGAGTATTTCTATGAAGTTCTGATTGATCATAAGTGCTGGAACGATGTAGGGGAAGTAGAAGAATGAGGCAACTGGAAATATCTCAACATCTCTAGAATTTGCCAAACACTGAATCAAAGAATCATGAGGGAAGAAATCATTTGCTTCCTACCCATGATTTGAGTCATCTCCTGCTCACTCAGCCACTTCAAAAAAGGAATTACAACAACTAGAGCCACAAAACAGGTGGAAGTCACAGTTTATCTTTGGCTAGTTAAAAGTCATTTGTAGTGAAAAAGACACAAGAACAAATAGAAAGTGCTAGCCTGGCCAAATAGCCACAACCAACAATTATTTAGAATGTTGTTGTCAAGGAAAGAAAAAAAATACAAACAAGATGGAGAGAAAGAACAGATAAAAATCAGAAATACAGAAAGAAGAATACATGAGCAATGAAAAGATTTAATTATAGTTCCATATCAAATATCCTGGCAGGCCTCCAGGGAAGAGAAAGAAAAATAAGATACTGTATGTGTTAAGAAGAGCTTGGATTTGGGAAAATATCAGATCTTAACAGAAAGTGGATCTAAACTATTTTATCAAACTATTTTACTGGCCTAAAAATCAAAAATATTCAGCAAGCTAAATTAATTAATTATACTATGGATAAGATAAACTTGGAATCCTCATTTGATTGCCTACTGATACACAAAAAGAGCAATAATAGGTAGAAAAATTATTTTTCATTTTTCATATAGGTCATATTTTTAAAATTCATATTTCATATTTATAAATTAATGCTTACTATGAGTTAATGTGTTTCCTTGTGGATTCAAGTCTATCTACCTAAGTGTATTATCTAATAGAGTTTAGTTTAAAAAGAAAAAATAAGGTAGAATGTAAACTCCATGAGCTTAGGAATATTTCTTTTGTTCACTGATGGGACCCACGTATCCAAAACAGTGCCTTGCACATAATATGTGTTTAACAATAATTGATAAAGAAATATACATTTGGTGAACAATAGATGTGCATGTATGGCACAACTAAGAATACTATAATACCTTACATGTCACTTCCCTTTTTGGTAACATGTAGCAGTAAGTTTTCCTTATACAAATAACTGAAAATGGTACATAAATATTTTTAAATATTTAGAAAATTATTTTAGAGCCTATGTAATAATGAGTTATTAAATTAACATTTAGTTGAAGGCAGGAATGTAAAAGGATAAGCAGAAAACCAAAGCCTACTTTGCCTTGTAAGCATTCTCAATGCATACTAAAATCTTAAATTTGATGACACACAGGAGTATAAAAGGCTGCAAAGTCAAGAAAAAGTAATAGGAAACTCTCCCTAAGTTCGAGGCTTGATAGAACTCTCATGTTAGAGTGAATTAGAAGTCAACTCATACCCACCCATGTGATGGGCTTACATAATTTGTGAATGACATCAATTGACACACTGAACAACTCCATTAAACTCAAGCAGGAGAAAAGAGAGAGAGAAAAGAAGGAGAGAGAGAAAGGAAGAAAGAGACAGGGAAGAAGAAGGAAAGGAAGGGAGAAAAAAGGAAGAATATTTTTACCTAGACACATCACAGAGAAACTGCCAGATAATAAAGACAAATAGATGTAGAAATCAATACAGTAAATAAAGAAAAAATTTTCATGAACATTAACAAAGTACAGCAATATATTAAAAAATACTACATTGTTATTAAATTGAGCTTAATTTCAGAAGTACAAATGTTATATATCATTAACAGATAAGATATCCAAGTTACAGAAAGTTTAAGTATTTGCCACACATTATACGAACGTAAGTAATAAAGCTTGGATGTGATATATACCTCTCCTGCATAGAACTCTGTACTAGAACTGTACTACTTTGAGGAGGTAGGGTTCTCTCTCGGTAACTCATCATCCTTATGAGTAAATGTCATATATTAATACTTATATCTGGGATTATTTTAGACAATTAAATGGAATAATATTAATGAGCACATTGCACACTGCTGACCAACATAACAAGCAGTAAATAGACAAGCACTTGAGTTACACAGAATTACTGGCCCAGTCCATGACACTAATTCCTCACATTTGCCTTCTAGTTGAAACTCAACCCTAACACACATGATATATAATTAGTGAAAAAGATACATCATTTTGTATTCAAATGTATGACAGTCATAGTTATCTTAAAGTTTTAAAACATGTCCCCTTTCAACTCACATAATACTTTATATTCCTGCTTTGACACTCACTGATTCCAACTTTATACTTGTAACTATATATCAAGATATTTAATTTTCTTTTTGAATTTTTAAGCCTCAATATTCCAAGAGTGTGCTGGGAGTCATATGTGATCAGTCTTGGAATTTCCAATGATTCATAACGATAATGTACAAATAAGAAGTGCTAAGTTTATAGCGATGGGCTACATAAATGAATCAATCAGGACTACAGCTATAAGAAAATCAAGATTGGGCCTTGAACTTATATTTTAAAACTTTAGCTAGACAGAAAGAAAACTAGTATTTCCTGTCTTTTCCAGAGCTCTTATGCCAACATTTTAATGAAGAGAATATAGGGGATTGAAATTCCAGCCATAGCAGGTAGGTTATAAACAGGTTCCCAGAAAATCATGTAAATATCTCACAGTCTTATATTGTCCTAAAGTGATATAAGTTGATGTGTGTCTTTATACAGCCTATGATATTAATGGCCTATTTTTGTATCATTAAAGGAAGAAAGAGATAAAGTTACAAAGTGTTTTGAATATGGAAGAATAGCCCAAGTGGTAACTATCCTTTAGCTTAAATCAAATGGATTGGAGTTCCCTAAGCTTTTTTACATTCATTTAAAAAATGCCTAACTGCTGTCTTTAAAGCAATGTTGCACCTGCTAATGTCACACTGAATACCATATGCATATGCAAGCTCTCTCTTTAGAGTTCTCGTCTAAAAATGGTGATATTCCACCCTAGAGATAGAAAATGCGAGGAAAAAAACACCAAGAATAAGATATTTTCCTTATTTAAAAGCAGATGTGCTTTTCAAAGACAGTTTCTCTCTCATCATGCCTATGGCTATGCAATCAAATAAGATCTGGGATGTGTTAATGGGAGGAGAGCTTACACATTGTGAGCACCAAAAATGTCTCAAGTAACTAGTTAATCTTAGAGAAATATAGCTATAGGCTTCAGTAATCTTTCTATAGAAAGCTAGAGAACTGATCTCCAGGACTTGGCAATGAAGTCAAACTCTGAGGATGCAACTAAAGTATCAATATGTAATAAAAAAAAAAACAACTTTAATATGCAGAAGCAATATACCCTATGGAAAGTTTGTACTGTTTGCATGAGACTGAGAAAACCTAAGACATAACCATGTCCAACTAAAACAGTTTTATAAACCTCCAATCAGCAAACCAAGATAGTCTTTGCTTTGAAGCACTAGAGAGCCTGAAGTTATAAAAATTTACAATCAATAACCAATGCTACAAATAATTATTTGGAGGGTTTTATTATTCATCTCTTGTGAGTGACCCTATTTCAAAGAAATTAGGGCACAAGAAAAGCTAGAGCTACTCTGCGAAATATTTGCATGTAGAATGAGGGAAAATTCATTTAAAAATTATTCAAACTTTCAAGTTCCAAACATGGCAGTGGAGATGAATAGAAAATAAGCTAGTATACAATTAAATTAATCAAATATAACTGCAGGTAATAGAAGAAAACAAGAGAAAAAGAATGGGGGCAGAAGCTATAAACAAAAATAGCAAAATTTTCTGGGATATATTGTCTTAGAACCAGAGACATTTTATTTCCTTTCAAAAAAAAGGCCTCCATTTTTACTGTTTGATTTTATCTCTTTATACTGTCATCGTTACTACCTTCATCAATATTGTCTACATGATTATACTTTTATCATCATTAGCATTCGTATTATTCCTACTTATTGCCTAAAACTTGTAACAATACGGGAGATAAAAATATAAACTTTAAAAATACACGAGGAAAAAAATATAAAATAAAAGTGATGGGGACAGGGGCAGAGAAATTCTTGGCAGACGGGGGCGAGTCCCTGGAAAAGTGCCACCCTCAAGCTGAAAAGCCTTAGACCCTAGCCCAAAGTGACCATTTCTATACCTGCTTTCCCAGTCAAATGCTGCCTTTTCCTAAACAGCCCATGGCCGGCCTCGCCCCATCTTGTGGATATGAAGACCTCAGACTCAGCCAGCAGAGAGGAGAAGTAGCTGTATGTCAGAGACTACGGCTGGAGCTCAGAGAGAAGCTGCTTGACTTCAGAGTAACAGCTTGATGGCAACCTCAGAGAGGAATTCGGCCAGAGGTGGGCGGACTTCAGGGGGAGATTACCTTCCTGTCCCATCTCCTTTTTAGTCCCCCTTTCCACTGAGAGCCACTTTCGTCAGCAGTAAAATCTCCCACATCTACCATTCTTCAGTTCATTCATGCAACTTCGTTTTTCATGGATGCCCCACAAGAGCTCAGGAGCCACGAGTGCAGATACAAAAGGGCCCACTGAGCTTTTAACATTTAGGGTGTCCATGGAAGGCAGAGCTAAAACAGCACTGTAACTCTCCCTCTAGGGCTGCAGGGGTCCCGGGCACCCCCTACAAGATGGTGCCACAGAGTCTGCATGGAGTTTCCTCCTGCTGGCGAAGCATCTGGCTGGTTCCAGGGCTCCTGCACTCCAGTTCCCACCTGGTTCGCCTGTGCGCTCCCTCTCTCAGGGAGTTGAGAGCAGTGAGCTGAGTAAATGAGGTACCCCGTTGTGAGTTCTGTGAAGGGGTCAGGAAAATATCCTGCCTCAAAAGTACATGAGGCTATTAAGAGAGATGTAAATTTGAAATAAACTGGCTAGAAGAATTAAAAAAATGTATGGAAACTATAAATTTTGGTAGAATACTAAACCAATACCATTCTGCAGCAAGTTGAGCTTCTAAAGAATGCTAACAGTGAAAATAAGATCAGTGGGGGGGATAGGAGGATCTGAAAGGTCCCTGAAAACAGTTGGTTCAGTTAGGAACATTACCAAATATTTTGCTTAAAACAAAAATATTGAGATTTATACCTGTTATGTTTTTAAGGGTTTACAGTTTATCAATATAAGACGAACATTTTGCCCCATCTAAAATGTTTTATATTAAATTTTGTTTTGACTTTAATATTAATAAGTAGGCATCTTTGTTTTTCTTTGAGATGTATTGAAAAAGTATTTTATGCATTGCTCCCAAGAGAATATATATTATGTGCTTTTCCAAACTACCATGAATATCCTTAATTTTTATAATGATTCAGAAATCTAGCCCTTTTACATTATTATACTAATACACTTATTCTTATGACTTTTATATTTCCTTGCCTTTCCTTGACATTTTTGCTTTATTTTTCCTCTTCTTCAAGTAATAAAGTGAAATTTTAAAATAAATTTTTATTATTTTGTAGTAACTTCAAAAATTTCTGAAGGTATATTACAATTTGTTTTTCTCTAGTTTTCAGAATCTAGAATCTCCTTTTGTGACCACTGACGAAATTAACACAAATTATTTCTGATCCTTTATAAATAATAATAGAATCAGTATTAATTGTAGAATTGGATATATATCCTTAACTGGCATGTCTTCACTTACTATGAGATGGAAATCATGTATTTTTATTATTTCTTAATTTTCTTCTCCTAGACAATTTTATATAGGAATGTATTGGCTTTCGTTCACTTTAATATTTAGTCCGTGGATTACAGAATATCTATGGAAAATCACAAAAAACAAAGCAAGAGTAAAGTATGTCACTTAAGGAGCTCAGAATTTGATATGCAAAGATTGAAGAGACATAGGATTTTTCTTTGGGGAAAAGAGTTACATATATTTTTTAATATCAGTCATAAAGTTGTAACGGTTCTTGGCCCCCGTCCCTTTTTATGATAATGTACAGCCAAAAAGGGGACACTTAAAGATATTTGCCAATTTTTTAGTCATCCAGCAACAGAACCTCAGAATCTCTCCTACTTTTGGAGCACCTCCCATCTTATAAGGCAGAAGTCTTATCCTATCATAAACGCTAAAAACACCAAATCCTTTGAACTGAAGCATGTTTGTAAATTTCATTAATTATATAAACCTCCTATAGATTTTTATTGAATCAATAGAGATCATAGAGAATTTATTCCAGTGGAGGTAGCAGGAGTGAGGAAATAACATCATTTTCCAGAGAGAACCATCAAATAAGTTGCAGATCTAGCAGGTGTATTCAGTAAAGAGTGTCAGCTTCATTGTGAGAGAGGAGGAAGTGTAGGATCTGCTCTTTGCAAAAATACACTAATATGTTACCTGAACAATATGCTCAGTGCTTTTCAAAACACAGGCTAAAACAAATGATGAACAAAGGAAAAATAGTTAAACTGGAGTAAAGATTAAAAATATAAGATGTTATAAATTATAAAATACAAAAATATTTTAAGCATGCAAATTATTTCAATTTTGACAATAATATAACTGAGTTAATTTATAGCATTAAAAGGCAGAGACAATCTGATAGATTAAATTAACAAAGCAGAATAAATGCACAAAAAAAATCAGTTATATCTGTTATAATTAAAACAAGAATGGAAAATGCATTTTTTACATTATAATGTACTTAAGGTAACATATTATTTTAACCAATTTCTCTCTCACCTACCTACAGTAATCTGATTTTTGCAAGAAATATAGGACACCTATTCCACAGTAAGACAGCACTATTATTATCTTAGCATCAAGATAATGGATGGGTTTTTATCCTGTTACATGAAAAGATATCAGTATCTATGAAATATAAATAAAAATGATACTGATCTAAGTTTAGGTAATGAAAGTGTATTGCTGCACCTGCCAAGGAATGACAATGGCTCCTTTAGTTTTCCTGGTTTTTGAAATACAGGAGACAAAGCATTTGACAGCTGAAGAATGAAATAATAGGTACCAAAGGCTTTTCTTTCTCTTATTTCCTCCAATTAAGTGGCCAATCTGGCACAGCAAGTGAAATGCTGAATTTAACAAGCAACTTCACTTGCAATAAATTATTGTCATTTTTCAAAGTCTATTTGAATTCTAGATTGGCCAAACATATCTTTTAATTTTAACACACACATTATTTCACACTCTGTTCTAAGACTTTGCAATTATTATCTCATTTAATGCTTACAATATCACTCTAGCAGGTAGATAGTACTCTTTCTTTGCAGTTACAAATAAGAAAATGGAGGTATAGAAAATTTTAAAAAATTGTCCTAGAAAATGCAAGTAGTGAGTGGGAGACTTAAAATTTGAACTAGTGTGTCTGTTCCCCTTAACTAAGCTCTTAATTCCAAGATGCCTCTGGGTGTCATGAGGATGTCTCCAAAATTGGTCAAGTCCTAAATATTGCATTAATGTCTTTGATTTACTCAGAATGTGAGAAAACTGGATTTTCTATAAAGAGAGGACTTCACGGACTTCAATTTGACACTTCTTATCACAATATTTTATGTTTCGTTACTCATATAAATCAATGTAATACAGTTTCCAACTTTATCTCTTCCCACTGTACCACAAGAGCTGTTTAATAAAACATCAGGGTGTGTTTTAGGTTCTTTGAGCCATCAAAAGCATCCAATAGTTTTCCCTTACAATATAGTACTCTATATTTTCAAACTCATGTTCTAATTTTCATATTAGAAAAAAATTCCCAACAAAAATTGTCATAAATTAGAAACCCATTGAATCAAATTTTTTTTTTTTTTTTTTTTTTTTTTTTTTTTTTTTTTTTTTTTTGAGAGGGAGTCTCGCACTGTCGCCCAGGCTGGAGTGCAGTGGCCGGATCTCAGCTCACTGCAAGCTCCGCCTCCCAGGTTTACGCCATTCTCCTGCCTCAGCCTCCCTATAGCTGGGACTACAGGCGCCCGCCACCTCGCCCAGCTATTTTTTTTGTATTTTTTAGTAGAGACGGGGTTTCACTGTGTTAGCCAGGATGGTCTCGATCTCCTGACCTCGTGATCCGCCCGTCTCGGCCTCCCAAAGTGCTGGGATTACAGGCTTAAGCCACCGCGCCCGGCCCATTGAATCAAATTTTATGTTATCTTAACCTATAAGAAATAACAGATTTTTTTTTCTCCCAGATCTCTTAACATATATTGAGCCAAGGATTTTGAAATTTATTTAACTTCACAATGTAATTAGAAGCCACAAGGCATTCCACCTTCTTTCAATTCTTCATGCTCATGATACTGTTTGGTGTCAATGGCTACTGGATGCCTCAAAGGTTTGCCTTCACTGGGAGTTTTCTGATTCTTGATGAAATGCACTAATTGTATTACCATTCTGCCTCTAAACACTGTGGGCTGCTTGAGTAACATCTTTTTGTACTATTAGCTACCTTACTGAAAGATTTCCATTTTCTGTTGCCCGTGTGGCACCAAACACTATATCAGTTTTAATAGTTGCCACAACACAATACACTCTGGTTAGTTTGAGAATACAGATAATTTGTTGAAGGGTATCCCAGAAATCTCTGACACAGTCAGAAGTTCTGATTCAAAAGTTGATTTAGTGAGCACACAACTGTTGTTTACACAGAATACAATACATCAACGTGTCCAGAAGCTTTGCAACTGCTGCCTGTAAAAGGCCTCCAGTGTTACATCATCTAAAGATTGATCCTTTTCAGTGCTTTATTTTTCACATTGCTTATTTCTTAATTAAAATAACACTGACTCTATTTGCTTGGCAGTTTCAAAATCACATGTTTCCAGTCTCCAGAATAAAAGGAAAAGTGTAGAGTAAATATCAACTTCCCCATTAGAAAAGAACTTATATTATGAGACTTTCTCCAAACATAAATGGCTGCTCAAAGAAGTCTGCGTCACCACAAAAATAATAATATTAAAAATGTGTAAGCTTTCTCACTCCTTTAATGTTAGAAAACATTAATTTATTTTCTTATTTGAATTATGCATGGATTAGACATACATTTATTATTTTTCCTTAGACATGTATTTTCAAGTATTGATTATTACAAATTACAGTCTGAAATTAATGTGCTTCTTGTGCTTATCATACAAAACATTCTTTGTTTTATTTTGACACTTTTCCAACATGTCCTCTTCATCAATGATGTCTTGAAAATTCATTAGAATATATCAAGATTTATTTACTGTATTAATATTTTTAATTGTTTCTTCTCAACTATCAGTTGGCCTTTTCAATTTGGATGGTACAAAACTTCATTTACCTTAGAAAAATAATATTCTTATAATCAACTCTCTCTTTTTAACTACTCAAGTTTTAGAAGAATATTATTTTTACTACTCCCATTGTTTCACTTAATGCCTTACTATATATGCTTTTTATTAAAACCTAGAGGTTTTCTGTTGAGGTGATGTAGCAAAACCTCTTTTGTCAAGATCCTGGATGAACTCCAAAAGAACAAGCCCAAGGATATCTCGTGTCTTTTTTTCTACAGTATATCACATGATCACATCCTAAATGATAATCCTGTTTTTCTGTTTGTCTTTACACTCCATCTTCTTCATTCTTCCATCTTTCAGATTACTCCACTGACTATTTTGTTAGCTCTTTTCCCTTCCCCTAAAACTTAAACATGATTATGTTACAAATCCCTTTGGTCAACTTTTCATTTACTTAATTTTATTTTATTGGGATATCTGATTTTCTCTGATTAGATTATTTTAATCCTTGTAGATGAATTATAGATCTATACTTCAAAATCTGTCTACTCTTGAGAGTTTCAGTTACATATATTACTATATTGCTATACTTTTCTATCTAGATATCCCTATTCAAACTCAATATACATAAAATCCAATCCACTTACATAATTTCCTACAAGAAAAAAATCAAAGAAAAAATAACTAGATCCTTCTAGGGATCCACCTTGCAGTAATAAGACCCAAAAATTCAGAACTGAGTTTCTTATTAACTTTTTCATAACCAGAGTGAGCTGATCCAGGAATAAGGAAACAGGATGGAGGAGGCCTTGTTATTTGCATTTTCATGATTTTTATCTCAATGCGTTCAGATCACCTAGTATCCAAGGATGAATGCTTTCATCAGGAAACATTGTTATGCTTGACTGTAAACTGGAAGCTGAGACTGACTGATGGCCATGTTAAGCTCATCTTGCCAATGAAACAAAATGTAGAAAAACAATTACTATATTTGCTTAGGAGACTGTTAAAATTACCATGGAGAAATTGGGATGTCTCAACACAATAGGAATGAGTAGAAATATCTTTGGATGAACAGGGTTCACTGGGGCTCCTGTTTTTTTTGAGACAGAGTCTCTCTCTGTTGCTCAGGCTGGAGTGCAGTGGTGCGATCTCGGCTCACTGCAACCTGCGCCTCCCAGGTTCAAGATTCTCCTGCCCTCAGCCTCCCGAGTAGCTGGGACTACAGACATGTGCCACCATGCCCAGCTAATTTTTTGTATTTTTAGTAGAAATTGGGTTTTACCTTGTTAGCCAGGGTCTTGATCTCCTGACCTCATGATCTGCCTGCCTCGGCCTCCCAAAGTGCTGGGATTACAGGAGTGAACCACAATGACCGGCCCACTGGAGAGCCTCTTATACCTTCTTGCCCAACAATTCTAATCAATAGAATGTTATGGGAACTGAATAAATACAACACCAATAAGAACTTAGATCCTGCTAGAATGAAGATCTTTTTAATCCACTAAGTAAAATCTAGCCAGTCTAGCCAAGGTGCTAGCAAAAGGTAAAGTTAACAACAAATGTATAGTTGAAGAAGGAACCATGATTACCAACTTAGTCCTCAAAACTTGCCACAGGGAGGGACTATAGTGCTATATTTTATTATACATAATTGTGTTATTTTATCTTATTTTCCCCTCCTACCTTATATTAAGTGGCCTAACAATTTAGTTTCCTATTGTCATTTGTCATTACTCTATGATAATATAGATGGATAAGACTTTATAAATATTTTCTCTTTCCAGTAGATAATATTCTAGTAAGATTAAGTACAAAAGTGGATGTTAAGGGATAAATGAAATGGATGATGTGAGATACTATCTCTTTGCTCTTCAGATCTGCTTTCTACACATTTCTTCATGCTTTATCCCACGGTAGGCTGATCTATAGGTACTGATTTAATAGGTTCCCTTCTTCTGACTTCCAGTTTGGATGCCATTGGAAAAATGCAGTAGGAGTTTACAGGAGAGAAAAGATTAAACTCAGGTTATTTAATACTCTAGTGGTGAACACTTTATGATGAATTTTTTTCAACAGAAAGCCACTTTTAACTTGGGGAAAATTATCTCTTTTGCTGGGTCCTGATTTAGGAATGGAAGAGCTTTCCTGCTTCAAATTTATGTTTCCTGTACTATACTGTAACAATATCTTATATCTTTCTTGTTTCTTTATAATTAGTTGTAATTTAAGTAAACCCACCTGGCCTTTCCCCTAATTTTAATATCCTAAAATAAATGATGCATTTCCTCTTATGACCCTAAAAAATAAATTATTCATTCCTCAGTGCCAGAAGTAAACATCAACCTGATGTTGGTATGAATCCTTTCCAACCATGTTTTATATTTTCTCTGCCTATGCTCCTGTATTTAAATGTTTTGTATTATGTAAAGTGTGTTTTTGTTTAATTACAAATTATAAAGTTATACTTTCACAATGGGCAGGTTTTATTTGAAAATAGTTCTCAGTTTGTCAAGTATCATACAAATAATAAATAATAATTATGGATAAAATATTTTTGAAAACTACCTACAGGGACTAGAAAGATAATAAAAGCAGACAAATAAAGAAGGGAATTTGAAATCAAGATTAAGGGAATGGAATTAGGTATGTTTTCTATTTTTAAGTGGATTGTAGTCAAAGGGCAGGCCACAGTAAGTGCTGTTTAGTTAAAATCAAGACATATGTAATTCAAATTTCAGAAATAATAGAAAACTACCATATAATTAGATTGAAGAAGCAGAGTTTTGGGCAACCACAGAAGATGAAAAGTAAGGGGTGAATCCTAGGGAGGAGAGAGTCTTAGCAAGGCAATTTCAATCATTTGTAAATACTCAGCCTAAATCTCTGGCCTCTGAATGATGCATACATTTAAGAAGATAACTACAAGAAGCCCACCGGAGGCAAAACAATTTAACTAAGATATCAAAGTATGGAGTTTGGTTCAACACATTCAATCACCTACTTTAAAAGATTACTTGAAGAAACTTACTGAAACAATAGAAAAGTATCTTTGCAGAGTTTCATTTATAATGTCCAGGACACAATTTATAATTTCAAGTTATATAAAGAAACAGGAAAATGTGACCCATATTCAAGAAAATAGACAATCAAATGGATATCAATATTAAGACATGTAGATATTAGATTTTCAGATAAGGATGTTAAGAAGCTTTTAAAATAATATTTTCATAGTAGATTTAAAAATTTTCAGTAGAGAAACAGAAATTCCAAAGAAAAAAAAGATCACAAAAAAGATATAAAATTTAAAAAAAATCTGGAATAAAAAATATATATTAGATGGGATTTAGAGTAGATTGACAGTGGAAGAAGATTGAGTAAACTCAAAAAGAGATCAATAGAATTATATGACTTGAAGAATAAAGATAGAAAAAAATGAATAGAGCCTTAGAGACACATGGAAAATATCAAAAGTTGTAAAATATGCATAATAAAAATCCAACAGGAAACAGGGGGTACAAAGAAGGAATGAGTTTTCAGAATAAATAATATCTGACAATTTATAAAAATGACAACATATATACATTTACAGATTCAACATCTGTAGAGCAAACTCCAAGCAAACAAATACAAGAAAGGTACTCATAAGCATATCACAGTTTGAAAACAAAGTTAAATTGATTATTTTAAATCAAATTTAAAGAGAACCTTGTAAGCATTCAGAAAAGTTCATCTAATTATATTTAGGATGACAAATATTTGAATGACAGCAGATTTCTCATCAGGAACATTTCAGCCCAGAAGACAGGGGAATGACACCTTCAAAAACAAAGAAAAAAACAAATAGCCATCACAGTAGAATTTTGTATCAAACAAAAATATGATTCAAAATGAAAATGACATAACAAAGACTAGATAAAAGAAAACTCGCTCAAGAAAGTTCTTAATAAGAGAATTATCACTAGCATATTTCTACTTCAGAAAAGGAATATATATATATACACATACACACACACACACATATATATAATTCTCTTGGATAGAGAAAAATAGTGCCAAAAGGAAATCTTGATCTTCATTAAATATATAAGAACTAACAATTTTAAAGATGTGGAAAAGTATTAGAGACTATATTTTCTTTTTAATTTATTTAAAATAAATACGACTTTAAGGCAAAAATGTAAACATTCTGAGGGTATTATATGGAACAAAAAGGTAATACATATGTCAATTATAGCATTAAAGCTTAGAGTAGGGGTAACTTGCCCTATATTACTGAATGTACATTTTACATTATTGAGGCTAAGGAGATTTTGGAAAGCTAAAAACTTTAACTGTAATCCCTGGAGCTGTCCAAACATAAAGAAACCAATAAAATAATGCAAACAGATGTAATTAAAATGACAATTGTGTTCAATTTCCAATTCTGCATGTAAGCAGCTTGGAAGTTGCCACTTCATCCTAACAAGTAAAAACCTAACAAGTAAAAACTGAAAAATCAGTAACTCTTCTTGAGGCCCTAATAAAAATGAGTGTACATATATGCTTATGTATGCTTATATATAATAGTGAGATGAATGACAGCAATGATACAAAGTATGGGAGTACAGAATTACGATTATTTGTTTTTATAAGTATTTTTGTTTATAATTAGGATTGTTTTTGTTTTGTTTTACTACATGAGACTATGACATGGTATAGTGTTATAAGAAAATGAGCTTTGATCAGTTGTAAATATATTGTTGCAAACCCTAGGGTAACTACTATAAAAAGTAAAAAAAAAAAAAAAGATGAACTAATATATTTAAAACAGAGAGAAAATGGAAGTATATAACGTGCATAATTAAAACAACAAAAGGCAGACAAAGAAGATAAAAATAGAAACAAACATTAAGGGTAGAAAATAGAAAACAGTAACAAATATGATAGATATTAATCCAATTATATCAATAATCACATTTAATTTCAATTGACTAAATGTACCAAATAAAAGATAGAGATTTTTAACATGGATAAAAAATGACACCCAACTATATGTTGTCTACAACAACTTACTTCATATATAAACACACATATACAGTAAAAGTAAGTAATGCATAACATGCTAACACTAATCACAATAAAGTGGAAATAGCTAATTAAGCAAGAAAAATTGTCAGGGGTAAAGAGGGGCATTGCATACTGAAGAAGGGGTCAATTCTCTAAGAAAACATAACAACATTTAATATATACGTACCTAAAAATAGAGCATCAAAATACAAGAAGAAAAAAATGAATAGAATTGCAAGGAGAAGTAAATACACACACTGTGATAGTTCGAGACTTCAACATCCTTCTATTAGAAATAGACCTGCAGTTAGAAAATGAATTAGGACACAGTTGAACTCAACAATATCATCAATCAATTCAATAGAATTGATTGCTATAGACTACTTCATCCAGCAACAGCAGAATATGCATTATCAAATTCATGTGGAATATTCACCAAGGTAGACTACATTCTGAGACATGAAACACACCTTAACAAATTTAAAAAGGATAGAAATCAGAGTCTCAAGTGGTGGTGATGTCTGTAGTCCCAGCTACTTGGGTATCTGAGGTGGGAGAATCCTTTGAGCCCAGGTGCTAGAGGCTTTGGTGAGCTATGATTATACCACTGCACTGCACCCTGGGTGACAGAGTAATAACCAATTTCAAAATAAAATAGTAAAATAAATCATACCATATGCATTAGTCTATTTTCAAACTACTGATAAGACACACTCGAGACTGGGAAGAAAAAGAGGTTTAATTGGACTTATACTTTCACATGGCAGGAGAGGCCTCAGAATCATGGTGGGAGGTGAAAGGGACTTCTTACATGGCATCAGCAAGAGAAAAATGAGGAAGATACAAATGCAGAAACCCTTGATAAAAGCATCAGATCTCATGAGACTTATTCACTATCACGAGAATAGCATGGGAATAGCATGTGAAAGACCAGCCCCCCATAATTCAATTACCTCCTCCTGGGTTCCTCCCATAACACATGGAAATCCTGGGAGACACAATTCGAGATTTGGGTGGGGATTCAGCCAAACCACATCATTGCACCCCAGCCCCTCCAAATCTCATGTCATCACATTTCAAAACCAATCATGCCTTCTCAACAGTCTCCCAAAGTCTTAACTCATTTCAGCATTAACCCGAAAGTTCACAGTCCAAAGACTCCTCTGAGACAAGGCAAGTCCCTTCTACCTATGAGTCTGTAAAATCAAAAGCAAGCTCGTTGCTTCCTAAATACAATGGGCAGTACAGTTATTGGGTAAATACAGCCATTCCATATGGGAAAAATTGATCAAAATAAAGGGGTTACGGGGTCCATGCAAGTCCAAAATCCAGCAGAGCAGTCAAATTTTAAAGCTCCAAAATGACCTCCTTTGACTCCAGGTCTCACATCCAGGTCATACTGATACAGAGGTTGGTTCCCATCTGTGTAGAGGCTCCGACCACACTTTTCACTTTTGCTTTGCCTTAGCA
Organism: Papio anubis; assembly: GCF_008728515.1. Taxonomy (NCBI): domain Eukaryota; kingdom Metazoa; phylum Chordata; class Mammalia; order Primates; family Cercopithecidae; genus Papio; species Papio anubis. Next base: position 16,498,066 of record NC_044984.1, on the reverse strand, counting down.
GAGGTTCTCCATGAGCCACCCTACCCGCCCCATCCCCTACCCCCCACCCCTGGTCACAGCAAACTTTTGCCTGGGCATCCAGGTGTTTCCATACCTCTTCTGAAATCTAGGCAGAGGTTCCCAAACCTCAATTCTTGACTTCTGTGCACACGCAGGCTCAACACCACATGGAAGCTGCCAAGGCTTGGAGCTTCCACCCTCTGAGGCCACGACCCAAGCTCTACACTGGCCCCTTTCAGCCATGGCTAGAGCAGCTGGGACACAGGTCACCAAGTCCCTAGGCTGCACACAGCACAGGGACCCTGGATCTGGCCCATGAAACCACTTTTTCCTCCTGGGCCTCTGGGTCTGTGATGGGAGGGGCTGCCGTGAAGGTCTCTGGTATGGCCTGGAGACATTTTTCCCATGGTCTTGGGGATTAACATTGCTCTCCTTGCTACTTATGCTAATTTCTGCACCCAGCTTGAATTTTTCTCCAGAAAATGAATTTTCTTTTCTACTGCATTGTCAGGATGCAAATTTTCTGAACTTTCATGTTCTGTTTCCCTTATAAAACTGAATGCCTTTAGTAGCACCCAAGTCACCTCTTGAATGCTTTCCTGCTTAGAAATTTATTCCGCCAAAAACCCTAAATCATCCCTATCTAGTTCAAAGTTCCAAAAACTTCTAAAGCCAGGGCAAAGTTCTGCCAGTCTTTTTGCTAAAACATAACAAGAGTCACCTTTACACCAGTGCCCAACAATTTCCTTATCTCCATGTGAGACCACCAAAGTCTGAATTTTATTGTCCATATTGCTATCAGCATTTTGGGAAAAGCCATTCAACAAGTCTCTAGGGAGTTCCAAACTTTCCCACATTTTGTGATCTTCTTCTGAGTCCTTCGAACTGTTCCAACCTCTGCCTATTACCTAGTTTCAAAGTCGCTTCCACATTTTCAGGTATCTTTTCAGCAACACCCCACTCCTAGTATCAATTTACTGTGTTAGTCCTTTTTCAGACTGCTGAGAAAGACATATTCAAGACTGAGAAGAAAAAGAGGTTTAGTTGGAGTTACAGTTCATCATGGCTGGGGAGGCCTTAGAATCATGGCAGGAGGCAAAAGACACTTCTTACATGGCGGCAGCAAGAGAAAAATGCAAAAGCAGGAACTCCTGATAAAACCATAGGATCTTTTGAGACTTATTCTCTATCACAGAAATAGCATGAGAAAGACTGGCCCCCATGATTCAATTACCTCCCCCTAGGTCCCTCCCACAACATGTGAGAATTTCAGGAGATAAATTCAAGTTGAAATTTGGGTGAGGACACAGCCAAACCATATTACCATGGATGTATTCACACCATAATGGATTAAAATTAGAAATCAGTGATAGGAAGACAACGGAAAAATTCTAAAATACATGAAGAATGAATAACATACTTCAAGATAAAACATGGGTCAAGAAACAATCTCAAAATAAATTTAAAAATATTTTAACTGAATAAAAATACCGTTTATGAAAGTTTGTAGGATGCAGTGAAATCAGGGCTGAGAAAAATTTATGAGATTGAATGGATATATATTTTTGTTGTTGTTGTTATTTTTGTTTTTGCTTTGAGAGAGGATCTTGTTCTGTCACCCAGGCTGGAGTGCAATGGTGCAATCTCAGCTCACTGAAACCTCTGCTTCCCAGGTTCAAGTGATTTTCCTGCCTCAGTCTCCCAAGTAGCTGGGATTACAGGCATGCACCACCATGCCTGGTTACTTTTTGTATTTTTAGTAGAGATGAGGTTTCACCTTGTTGGCCATGCTGGTCTGGAACACCTGACCTCAGGTGATGCACCCGCCTTGGCTGCCAAAAGTGCTGGGATTACAGGTTTGAACCACCACGCCCAGCCAAATGGATATATTTCAATAAAAGAATTGTCTAAAATAAATAATCTAAGATTCTACTTTAGGAAACTAAAAAAAAAAAAAAAAAAGAGCAAATTAAATTTGAAATAAGCAGAAGAGAAAAAATAATAGAAGTTGGAACAGAAATTAATGAAAAGCAAAACAGAAAATCAATAGACAAAAATGAAACTAATAACTGATTCTTTGAAAAATCAATAAAATTGATAAACCTTGAATCAGGCTAAGGAATAAAAAGAAGACACAAATTACTAATAACAGAAATGACAGAGCCCATGGATGTTAAATGGATAACAAAAGAATACTATCAATAACTATGCACACAAATTTGATAACCTAGATAAAATGGATCAATTTCTTGACATTTGGGAAATGGAAAAATTATGGAGACTGAAAAAATATCAGTGGAGGAGGAATAGATGAATAAATGGCAACAGCACAATATTTTGTAGGCAATGTACATACTCAATATGACAAAAGAATGGTGTATATATATCATTATACATTTTTCAAACTCATAGAAAGTACAACAACAATAATGAATCCTAATATAAACTGTGAACTTTGGGTGATAATGCTGTTTCAGTGCATGTTTATTAATTATAAGAAATGTACCACTTTTTGGTGGAAGATGTTTACAACTGGTGAGGCTATACATGTGTAAGGGCAGTAGGTATATGGAAAATCTCTGTATCTTCCTCTCAATTTTAAAGAGAAGTATAACTTCTCTTTAAAAAGTCTTTAAAAGCCAATTGAGGCATTTAAATTAAGGTTTTTTTTTTAATTCAAGAATAAACAAGTGGCAAATTAAGAAGGAACATAAAGAAAACAAATAAAATGTCAGACAAATTCTACCACATACAATTTACATTAAATGACAGTGGACCAAATTTTCCCATTAAAATATCGAGATTCACAGAATACATAAAACAATAAGCCAAAAGCAGACTCTTGAAAAAGGTTAACAAAACTGATAAAATTAATTAAACAGAAAGATATCACAAACTACCAATATCAGTTACGGAATACCTGATCTTACCAACATCAAAAATATAAGAGAATATAATGAACATCTGTCAACAAATTTGACGACTTAAAAAAATTAAGAATTTTTTTCTCAAAATATTTCCAAATATGTCAGAAAATAAAGCAAAATCTACATAGTAATATATCTATTAAAGGATTTAAAATAATAACAATGTTTACATAATGCTTCAGGTCAAGATGGTTTTACAGCTAAATTATGTCAAGTATTTAAATAAAAATAAAACCAATTTTCCACACCTCTTTCAGAAAGTAAAAGAACAGAACTAGATTTACCAAGGTAATCAAACATTATAAAGACATTACTGGATTAATAATTTCAAACTCTGGATCATGTTAACTCACCAGAATGAATTTACTTAGAGCTTCGCAACACACATTTAAAATTAGGTTTTCAGTTTCATTCTTACGATGTCACTCATATACCAAGTGGGGATTGATAGAGCTTGTATCTGTGTCTGGACCCAAATATCTGCTCAATTCTAATCCCCAATGTTAGAGGTGAGGCCTCACCCGGGGGCGCCACTGGGGAACTTATGAGAAGAGGACCACTGTCCTACAGGCCTCAGAATGGTAGAGCCACCAACAGCTTGCACTATGTACCTTAAAAGCTGCAGGCACTCAAAGCCATTCCTTGAGAGCAGCTTTGAGGGCTGAACCCCGGAAAGCCAGAGTGGCAGAGCTGCCCAAGGCCTTCTAAGCCTATCCCTTACACCAGTGTTCCTTTATGTGAGACATGGAATCAATGGAGATTATTTTGGAGCTTTAAGATTTAATGAGTGCCCTGCTGGGTTTAGGACTTGCATAGAGACTGTATCCCCCTTCTTTTGGCTGATGTCTCCCTTTTGGAATGGGAGTATTTACCCAATGCCTGTACTTCCATTGTGTCTTGGGAATAACTAACTTGTTTATTTTTTATATTACAGGCTCATAGGTGGAAAGGACCTGCTTTGCCCAGGTGAGACTTTGGATTTTGGACATTTGGGTTAACGCCGGAGTGAGTTAAGATTTTGGGGACCATTGGGAAGGCATGACTGTATTCTGCAGTTTGAGAAGGACATGAGATTTGGAAAGGGCTGGGGTGGAAGGATATGATTTGAATCTGTGTCCCCACCCAAATTTTATGTTCAATTGTAATCCCCATGATGGAGATGGGGCCTCGCAGGAGGGGAATAAATCACTGGGGCAGTTTCTCATGAATGGTTTAGCATCATCTCCCGGCACTGTTCTCATAATAGTAACTGAATGAATTATTATGATATGTAGTTGTTTAAAAGCGTGTAGCACCTCCCCCCTCTCTCTTTCTCCTGCTCTGGCCACATAAGATGCGCCCGCTTCCCCTTTCCCTTCTGCTGTGATTGTAATTTTCCTGAGGCCTTCCCGAAAGCAGAAACTGCCATGATTCCTGTAGAGCCTACAGAACCACAAGCCAATGAAAACTCTTTTCTTCAAAAATTAACCAGTCTTAAGTATTTATTTATAGCAGTGGAAGAATGGACTAATCCAGAGATTAACAGTTTTATTATTCACATAATGAAGCGTTCTGTAGGAGTGCAGAGCAGTTGGTCCAAAAATGAATTGAGAGAGCCAGGAGAGCTGACTACCTTAGCTCATATGTTGGTAAGATTGATTCTGTTGGTTATAAGGTAGGTCTGGGATAGTGTTTCCTGAGAGCATGGGTTTGGGTTTGTGCGGCTTGAACTTTCTATCAACTACAAAGGAGAGAACACTGACATTTCTATCAGCTTGATGAGGGCCAGAAGACAAAGGAGGTGTGGTGGGATTTGAATACTATCAGGAGTTAAACGTTAAACAAGAATGACATTTTCCTGGTTTTGTTTTGTTTTTAATCTTAAATTCGATTTTTTTGAAGGCCGCTTAACATGAAATGTATCCTTTTAATAGATTTTTATTTTCTTTTAAAGACAGTCTTGCTCTGTTGCCCAGGCTGGAATGCAGTGGTGCAGTCTTGGCCCACTGCAGCCTCTTCCTCCCAGATTGAAGTGATTCTCCTTCCTCAGCCTCCTAAGGAGCTGGGACTATAGGCATGCACCACCATACCCGGATAATTTTTTTGGTATTTTTTGGTAGAGTTGGGGTTTCACCATGTTGGCCAGGCTGGTCTCAAACTCCTGACCTCAAGTGATCCACCCACTTCAGAATCCAAAGTGCTGAGATTTCAGGCGTAAGCCACCATGCCAGGCCTTTTAATATATTTTTGAGTGTACAATATGATATTGATAACTATAGGTACAATGTTTTATAGCAGATTTCAAAAACTTAATTATCTTGAATGATGTAAAACTTTATACCTATTGATTAGCAACTCCCTATTACCTTCTTCTCCATGCATCAACCATTATTCTGCTCTCTGCTTCTACGAGTTTATTTTAGGTACCTCATATAAGTGGAATCATGCACTATTTGTTCTTCTGTGACTGGCTTATTTCACTTAGTATAATGACCTTAAGTTTCATCCATGTTGTTGCATATTGCAGGATTTCCTTCTTTTTCTTTTTACTAGATTAATGCATAAAAAAGTTATATATATGTGTGTATATATATATATAGATATAGAGAGACAGAGATAAAATCACGTAATATATATTACATATGAAAGTATATAAATGTGTGTATTATATGTCACATATATATGTCTATTATGTTACATATATATATTACCTACCTATATGTAACATATAATATATAACCTACATATATAATATATACTAATAATATAAATAAAATATATGTAATATAATATATACTTTCTCATATAAAAGTATATATAATACATATTATATATTAGTATATATACTGTATGTACTCCTATATTATATATACTAATACTATATTACATGTAATAATATATATTTATTTATATTATACATAACATATGCTATATATTATATATAATATATAAAATATATGTTATTTATATGTATATATTATATAATACATAATAATTCATATGTATTATGTAACATTATATATTAGTTATACTTTAAAATATATAATTATTTAATTATAAATATGTAATTATAATTATAGACATATAATTATTTATAATTTCATTTATCCCTTCATCCATTCATGGACATTTAGGTTGCTCTTACATTAGGCCTATTGTGAACGCTACGATGAATGTAAGTGTGCTAATATGTCTTTAATATCCTAATTTTAGCTTTCGTGACTAAGTATCCAGAATTAGGATTGCTGAATTTATAGTGATCTATTCTTAAGTTTTTGAGGAACTTCTGTACTGCTATTCACAGTGGCAGTATCATTTTACTTTAACAATAGTGTGTAAGGGTTTCAATGTTCCCACATTCTTACTAGCTGTTGTTTCTTCTTTTATTTTGGTAATAGCCATTGGAACAGGTGTAAAATGTTACCTTATTGAGGTTATTATTTGCAGTTCTTCATTACTAGTGATGTTGAACACCTTTTTATATACCTGTTGATAACTGTATGTCATCTTTTGTTAAGTATTTATTTAACCCCTTTACTTGTTTTCAACTGGTTGCTAAATTTTGTTTCTTTTTTCTTTTTCTTTTTTTTTTTCCTATTGAGCTCTATGAGTTTCTTGTATATTTTAGAAATTAAATTAGCCCTTTATTTGATATATGGTTTACAAATATTTTCTCCAATTCCATGAGTTGCATTTTCACTCTGTTGATTATTTTCTTTGCTATGTTTGATGTCATAAACTTGCTTATTTTTGCTTTTGTAGTCTGTGCTTTTGATGTTACATATGTTAAATGATTGCCAAGACCAATTTCATGAGGGGCTTTCTCCTTAGTTTTTTATATGGTTTGGCTTTGCGTCCCCACTCAAATCTCACCTTGAATCGTAATCCCATAATCCCCACATGTCAAGAGGGACCCGGTGAGAGGTAATTGAATAATGAGGGCAGTTCCTCCCCATGTCATTCTCATGATAGTGCGTTCTCACAAAATCCATGGTTTTATGAGGGGCTTCTTCCTTCGCTGTGCACTCATTCTCTCCTGCCACCCTATGAAGTGGTGCCTTCCACCATGATTTTAAGTTTCCTGAGGCCTCCCCTGCCATGTAGAACTGTGATTTGATTAAACCTCTATAATTTATAAATTACCCAGTTTCAGATATGTCCTTATAGCAGCGTGGAAAAGGACTAATACAGTTTTCATCCAAGAGATTTATAGAGTTAAAGCTTATATTTAAATCTAACTCATTTTGAGTTAATTTTTGTGTGTGGTGTAGGATAAGGAACAAATTTCATTATTTTGCAGGTCAATACTCAGTTTTCTCAACATAATTTGTTGAAGAGAGTCTTTCTTTCCCTATTGGGTATTTTTGGTACCCTTGTGAAGTGGTATTTATCTTTGGGATGCAAGGATGTTTTAACAAGAGGAAATCAATTAATGTGACAAACCACATTAAGAATGAAGGATACAAATCACATGATCATCTCAATAAATGGAGAAAAATAGATCAAATCCAATACCCTTTTATAATAAAACTCGCAACAAACTAGGAAAAGCAGAACATTTTCTCAACATAATAAAGGCCGTATATAAAAAGCCCATAGCTAACATCATACTCAGTGAAAATCTAAAAGTTTTTCTTGATGACCAAGACCAAACCAAGAATACCCACTCTTGCCACTTGTATTCAACATAGTTCTGGAAGTCCGAGCCAGAGCAATTAGGCAAGAAAAAGAAATAAAGGCATCCAAAATGGAATGAAAGATGTAAAATTGTTCCTGTTTACAGATGACATAATCTTATATGTAGAAAACCTTATGGATTCCACAAAAATATTTTTAGAATTAATAAATTCAGAAAAGTAGCAGGACACAAAACCAATATGCAAAAATAAATTGGGTAGGAAAATACAAATTAAAACCACAACGAGATATCACCTCACATTTGTCAGAATGGCTATTATCAAAATGATGAAAAATAACAAGAGTTGGCCAGGATGTGGAGAAAACAGGAATGCTGTACAGCATTGCTGGTAATGCAAATTAGTACAGCGATTATGAAAACTGTATGGATATTCCTCAAGAAACTAAAAATAGAATTACCATATGATCCAGCAATCACACTTCTTGGTATTTACCCATGAGATGTGATATAAGTATGTTGAAAAAATGTCTGGACTCTTATGTTTATTGCAGCACTATTTAAAAGAGCAAGATTATGAAACAAACTTGTGTGCATGAACAGATAAACGAATACAGAAAATACACACACACACAATGAAATACTATTGAGTCTTAAAAAAAATTGTCATTTGCAACAACATGGATGGAATTGGAGACCATTACACTAAGTGAAATGATGATCAAAGGGTATAAAGCCTCAATTAAACAGAAATAATATTTTAAAAATTACTTTGAGATACATTGCACAGTGTGTTTTTGGTTTTTGTTTGTTTGTTTGTTTGTTTGTTTGTTGAGACAGAGTCTCACTCTGTCACCCAGGCTGGAGTGCAGTGGCACAATCTCAGCTCACTGCAACCTCCACTTCCCGGGTTCAAGTGATTCTCCTGCCTCAGTCTCCCAAGAGGCTGGGGCTACAGGCACCCACCACCATGCTGCACTAATTTTTGTATTTTCAGTAGAGACAGGGTTTTGCCATGCTGGCCAGGCTGGTCTCGAAATGCTGGCTTCAAGTAATCCACCTCTCTTGGCCTCCCAAAATGCTGGGATTACAGGTATGAGACACTGTGCCTGGCAGTGTGTTGAACATAGTAAATAGTAACTTACTATTTACCATATTCACCCAGTGAATTTTGTTTCAAAATCAATAATTCACAAAGTGAATTTTAAATGCTCTAACCACAAAAAATAAGCATTTGAGGTGACAGGTTATGTTAACTAGCTTGATTTAATTATTCTACTTTGTATTCATAAATCCTAACATGACTCTGTAGCCCATAAATATGTGCAACTGTAATTTATCAGTCTACAATTTAAAAATTAGACAATAGAATACATTGGTGTGAACCAAAAGGAGTAATGAACAACTTCACACATGACAAATTCCTTAAGAAGTACACTTATGAAACACTTATAAGACCAATGCAAACAAATTTAAAATCCTAATAATCTTTCATCCATTTAAAAATTAATGCATTTAAAAAATACCTCCCACAAAGGAAATTTTGGGCTTATCAACAAAGCTACCACTTGAATTCTTCCAAATGTTTAACTTCAATCTTTATAAATTCCTTCAGAGAATACAAAAAGAGAAAATCATTCTAATTCATTTTATAAGGTCAAAATAACCCCAATAAAATTTGTCAAAATAATTACAAGAAATAAATATATAAACCATTACTAAAAGATATATTTTCTATCTAACTCTATATATTTAAAAAAGGTCAGAACCAATTTGGGCTTATTTTGGGAACACAAAGATTTTTTAACATTTGAATTATGTCTATATGATTTGCCACTTATTACAGAAAACAATAAGAAAAAATGTATGACATCTTAATAGGTTTAGTAAAAGCTTTCAATGAAATTTAATAATTGTTAATGGTAAAAATTCATAGCAAACATGTAATAAAACAAGTTTCCTTAATTCCATGCAGGATACCAAAAGCACACACACACAAAGAATATTCCAACAATTATTATACTTAATGGTAAATGTTGGAAGCAACTCCCGTTAAGATAATGAATAAGACCAAAATGTCCACTGTCATCAATTTTGTTGTATTGGAGTTTTAACTATTTCAAAAAGCAAGGAAATAAAGTGGAACTATTGAAGATAAAGAAATAAATCTGTCTTTATTTGCAGATGACAAATGAACATGTGAATACTCAAATATACTTACGTATGCTATTACTTTGAATAAGTCAATTTTATATACTTGCTAATACAAGTCAGTCTGTACACACACACACACACTCACACTCACACTCACAGTTAATTTTAATATTCTGGAAGAAAATTTTTAAGAAGAACATGATTTTCAATAACCTAAAAATTAAATACTTTAAAATAACATTAAAAAAAGATGTGCAATATCTCTACATAGAAAACTATGGAATATTATTGACAGCAATGAAAGTAAACTTAAGTAAAGGAAGACTATACCGTGTCAATCTCTCCAAATTAATCTACAGTTTCAGCGTAACCACAGTCAATATTTGGATGGTTTTATTTTGGTGAAAATTGAAGAACGGAGGTTCAATAGTGGCCAAGACCATCTTGAGTAAGAATAATAAAGCAAGAATAATTCTTTACTAGATAGCATGACTTGTTCTAAAGCTATGATAATTAAACTATGATAAGTCTTGTATTGATGCAGATAGATAAATAAATTAATAAACTGGAATAAATAGCCCAGTAACAGACATGCATACATGAAGACAGTTTATTTGTTTAAAAAAAAAAAAAAGTGACAATAGAGAAGAGTGAGGTAAGTTGGACATCTATGTGGAAGAAA